>NW_027526407.1:133552150-133780784 GCF_048455015.1 Haemaphysalis longicornis
ACATGCGCCAAGCGTTCCCTAACACACGTAATTTCAAGGGGTTAGTCGCTTAACTATTATCGAATGGCAAAATTCTTTCATAATGACAATAAGCACCTCTCCACCACGACAACCGGTGCTGTCTTGTTGAAATATTGCGTACTGCGCAAGGATGCTGTGTTCACTGTTTTCCGTGTAAGAATTTACCCACGTCTCCGTGTTCAGAATAACTTGAGCATTGCACGTGTAAATAAGGGTTTTTAGTTCGTCAAGTTTTCTTTATATACTGCGAAAGTTCGCAAGAAGAATTGATGGCTTTTTATTCGCAGTTGATTTCTCAACGGATGATGGTCTGGCAGATTCGTTGTGTCAGGCCGTTACAGGTTCATGGTTTGTGGCTACGCCTGCACTGTTCTGACTCTGTGCTGTATTATTTGCGAAATGTTCGTATCTTGCGGGTACTTGGAATATGCCCTCTGTGCTAAAATCATAACAATAGATGTTTTTACGGATGTAGAGGAGGTTGATGCGGAGTAAATAGCTTTCCTTATCATTAAGGATAGCTTTGACGAAGTCGCGAAGATTTTTTCGCGCCAATTGTACCCAAGGGAGGAATCTTTGTCAAGCCAAACTTTCGGGTTTTCTAGGTTTTAAGTTTAGGGGCATTGCGCAAAACGTCCATCTCAAATTTAAATTTGAGAAATTTCACGATAATTGGCCGGTCGACGTTTGCGCCCCGCTGACCCAATCGATGAGCGCGTACGATGTCACCGGCCTGTGCGCCGAGGTGAGTTGCAAAGAATTCTTTCACGATTGTTTCTGACTTCTCGTACTCTTCCTTTTCTGTTTCTGGGTTGCCCATGACAATCAAGTTGTTCCTTCGCATCCTATTGTTGATATCATCAACTACATCAAATATTTCCTGAATTACCCTTGCGATGCCTGTCTTCACTTCGCGCACTTAGTCGCCTACATTCTCACACTTTGTTTCAATTTAAGGCATTTTGCTCGGATTGCTTTGTATTGCACAGATTCTTTAATTATTACTACTGATTTTCTGGGTTATTGCGGTCAGAGTAGCCGTGGTTTCAACGTGAAAATCTTTCATTAAGGCGAGAACATCATCGATCTTAGGGCCAGGGTTAGATTCCAAGTCACAACAGCAGAGCAGGGTGAGTGAAATGAGCGAACCTAGGAGCAGGAAGATTGGTCTAGACCCAGGAATCTAACAAAAGCGGACGCAAACGTAACGCGAGCATTACTGGAGTTGCAAGGCTGCCGGCAAAGAACAAATGAGCCAATCCTCACGCGGAAGGGCCACACGTCAACACCCATCACACTTCCAACATAAAAAGATACAACAGAGTGGGATCAGCGGCCATAAACTCGAGGGAGTGTATAAAATACCAACGTGTGCCAAACTACATGCCTACCTAAAACAGCGAGACCAGAACTTAGCCGTGGGAGTCGTCGACCACGAATCCCAGGGTGTTGATGGCCGGTACTCCTTTTGTAGCCCACAGCGGCGCTTCTCTCATTGTGACGTCAGTGGATGAAGTCACAGGAACAACGATGATGCAGGAACTTAATAAAATGGCTCTAATTCTCGGTGACAAGAGCCGCAATTAGCGGCACGAGGCGATGGTATCTAAAACACCGAGAGCAGAACTTAGCCGTGGGAGTCGTTGGCGAGCAGAGGCAGGCCGTGTGTCTCTTGTCGCTTGAATTTACGTATACGTGACCATACTTTGCGTGTGTCGGTGTATGATTTTATGGATGTGTGGAAGGCATGCCAACTCTCCCTTTTTGAATCACAGCGCACGCGCACCCCGAGTGCTTTTGCCCGTTTGAAGGTTACAAGGTTATCAGACGTGGGGTACAGGAGAAGGACACTCCACGTCTTGTTCTGAGCCACTCGCGCTCGCCTGCAGTCCTCGTTTAACCAGGGCCTCCTTGGGTTTTCTTGGGCCCTGGAGGCCTGGGGAATAGACTTGTAGGCGGCGTCCAGAATGTGAGCCGTGAGCAGTTGGGTCGTCTCTCCTACGTGTAGGTGTTTTTTGGATGTGTAGTGTAGTGGAGATGTTTCTGTGAATGTACCCCAGTTTTCTCTTCCCTCACAGAACCTTTTATGAGAGGGGAAAGTGTTTGTACCTTTGCCTATGTAATTCAATTTGGTGGGGAAGGGGTCACTACTATACAAGTTTGTGCCCACATGCAACTTAAGAAATGGGAGAAAAACTGCAGAGCCAAGAGCCAAGTCAAGATGTGAATAACTATTTTGTCCTATGGTGTAATATGTATCTTGGTTTTTGTTAAAAAGGCATTCTCCCGATGCTGTTAAAGATTTTTCAATAAGGCGACCTCGAGCATCTGCGCGGGAAGAGCCCGAGAATGAATTATGTGCATTGAGGTCACCTAAGACTAAGCATGGTTCAGGTAGGTGATCTATTAGGGCCTCAAAATCAGTTTTCGACATTTGACTATCCAGAAGGATGTAGAGGGAGCATACCGTTATTAACCTTTTAAATATATTGGTTCGAATCGCAACAGCTTCCAGCATGGTGTTTAGGTGGATGGTGTGACAGGCAAGGATGTTCGGGCTACTATGGCCACACAACCTGAAGAATAAGTGCAAGTGTGCCTGTCTTTTCGAAATACCGAGTAGCTATTCAAGAAGTTAGTATGTTTACCATTTATGTGTGTTACTTGACGACACATAAGACTTGGCTGATGTGAATGAAGTATCTCTTACACACCATCTAGAATGTTGATAAGGCCTCTATAGTTCCATTGAATGATCATGTCTGTTCCCATTTTTTATAGATAAGGATGAGTGGAGTGTGGATGTGTGTGTTCATGTGTCGTCTTTTGGGGCTCTTACTCTGGGATTTGGCTTTTCAGGCCTTTTTGTGGGCTTGGAATTTGGTGGCCGCTTCTTGCTGTGCGTTGCTGGCAGGAAAGGCCAGACATCCATCTTGTCATCAGATGCCCGAGAGGTGTTTGACTGACCAGGCCCCCCGGACTTTTGGAAACCCTTTTGTAACCTTTTGGGAGCCCTTCGTTTGAGGCGCCACCACCGTGAGGGCGTCCGGGGCACCTGAGGTTGCACGGGCGGTGCGGTGGTGGTGCAGCTGGTGCGGGGCCCGCGGTGTCTATCCCCACGGCACCGTCCTACACACAGGAGAACGGAAAGGAGAGGCGGGAGCGGCACCGGTCCAGACAGAACTGGTTCGCACCACAACCGCTGCTGCCTCAGCAAGCGGCGTGGTGCCGGGTTGGGCTGCGTGAGGCAACCCAGCGGGAGGCGGCGGCGGGACCAGATCAGACTCGCTGAACTGGGTCCCTGTGAACACCAGACGCCGCTTCACCCCCTGGTGAGCTGCTTCGGCGTACCTCCACAGGAAGAAAGAGGCGAACCTGATTCGTGCCTACGGAAAGGAGATGTTGTCAGTTACCTTCAAGTAAGTATCTTTTTTTCCAATTAAAATTTTTCGCATTTACGGGAGTACGCCGCATGCGGCCCCACGCAGTTCACACAAGTGAGGGTCTAGATGGGCAGTTGTCACTCGGATGATCGTGCGCTGCGAATTTTGCACACGCCGTGGACCACCGCAAGACTTCGTATCGTGCCGAACGGCTAGCACTTAAAACAGCGCCGCGGGTTCGGGATGTAGGGAAGTATTGAGAATCGGATAAAACCTGTTTATATGTTGTGGGACAACGGCGCGGTCAAAGGTGAAGATGATGTGCTTGGAGGGAATTTCCTTGTGGTCTCTGCGGATGGTGATGCGTCTCACGGCAGTCACGGCCTGATTTGTTAGGTCGGCAATGACATCCGCATCCCTTTCGTTCAGGAGATCTGGCTCGGATATCACACCCTGCGACCGGTTGAGACTCCAATGGGGTGTGACCCTGATATCTAATCAGCCAGTCTAGACTGAGCTAGAAGCTTCGTGGACTGCTGCTTGTAATTTATTTCGATGAGGAGCTCACCAGTCCTTCGTTTTTTGCACTTATACGATTTTCCTATTATGGCTTCAAGATATTTCGCAATCACGGAGACTGACTGAGATTCAAGATGGTGAGTTGGTTTGAGGGATTTCATCACAAGAAATTGAGAAAAATGATACGGTTCAGGAAAAGTTACCGATGGAAATGGTGGAAAGGATACTTCTATGCGCCCCCTTTTCATTGACTGATAGCGTTGGGGGGGTTTTAAAATACCATATGGCATAGTATAAAAGAAGGGGACGGGGGTACTTTCTTCGTCAGCCTTACCCTGATAGCTAAAGAGGTCCCGCAGCTCCCTGCCTGGTAAACAGACAGGGAGCCTATCCACCGAAGCTTGACCTTGGCTCTGACGGCCACCATTTGTGGTTTCTGCCTTTCAACTTACAATTTGTAGCCACGGTAGATTACAGCAAGAGTATGGCGGCTCGGGGTCCGCGGTATCGCCAGTACCCTCACCATGATAACTCAAGGTGCCCCGTGAGAGACTGTATCAGTTTTGACAGCTCTGATAAATCACTCTGATCTGCCGTACCTGGCACTTTTATGTTCCTATATTGGTAATTAGTTTCTTTGTTTGGTTGGTCAACTTTTCAATTTGTTCCCGGCATTTCGTTTCTCCCACAGCTTCTGCAGATGCACTGATTGCCGATAATAAATGAGTGTTTAACCTGCGTACACTGACCGTCTTCTGCTCGTTTATAAGCGCGGATTTGTTTTTAAGAAAATTTGAAAATACTGCAACATGCCCTCACGGACTGCATTTGGATTTTCATATTTTCAACAAGTTTTCTTTTTTCACTGTTAAGATTCAGCCTCAGCTTGCATTTAACCATGCTATGATCGCTTCTGCAACTATTAGCACATCTACATCTTCCACAATACAAAGATTCTTCGTAAATATCAATTCTTATTCGGTTTTTATTGTACTATAGGGACTTTTCCCCGTCCATTGACTTTCTAACGTTTGTAAAAAAGGCGTTCATCAACCTCCAGCGCTTTCTCTCAGCAAGTACCAAAAGAGTATGTCTTTGACTTTTATGCTTGTTTATATCGAAGTTTCCCAGTGATATTTCTCATATGTCCTTCCTTCCTACCATTGTGTATAGTCTCCATTCAAATCCTTGCACTTTTGTTATCTTCGTCATTGCTCATGACAGGGCCGCCTATATGCTGTGTATGGCGTTATCTTATATTAAGCGGTTGGCCCGTAATCCTCCCACACCCTTAACCGACATAGCTTGCTAAGCTTGATCACAGCAGCCACGACTCTCTCGCTAATAAAGATGAACTCTCCCACGATTCCTCCTTTTTCTATCTACAATAAAAACTCTCACACCGTGCGGTCTCTAGGGGTCCACTGCAGCAGAGAATATGCCTCCTTGTTAGCTCCATGAAGCCATACCCAGCCCTTCTAAGTATACTTAACCCTATAATATCGAACTTATTGTTCGAGAGCTCCGGTTGTCGTACAGATAAGGTTCTCTCGTTAGACAGGGTGCGGCGTTGAATGTTACCAGGGTCAACATCAAATAACGGTTGCTCAGGGCCTGCACATTCTCAGCGTCCTCTGCTATATCGTAATTCTGACCACCACCATGGGCAGGTCTTCTGCCCATGGTGGTGTTTTGGTATAACCGTGTTTTGGTATAACTAATAGCCTGGTATTGGTACAATGACATGCTGTGCGGCCAGCGAATTATCCAAAATGGCGGTGCCAACCGGCACGTCTCTTCTCCATCGCCTACTGTATTTTGCTCCACCCTTGCGGCGGGCGCGCGTGATTTGAGGCTTTCTAGCAAAAAAAGCGAAGCGACAACGTGTCTTCGAAATGCACTGGTAAGCATATAGCAGAGATAGGGGAATAAAGAGCATCGTGAAAGGAAGAAACTTTGATCGAGTGGGCGGGGAAAGCGGCGGTTTGGTCATCGCCGTGAGGTTGCATCATATTTGTTTTCGCGTTCGTCAGCGTATCAGCAGGTGCTTCAAATTCACGGTCCCCTTGTCAATTCAAATTCGACTTTTCGCGGTTGACGCGTTTGGCGTATGGATGCCGCGTGGTGCCGCTGCAGGTTAAATTTCGCTCACGAGTACCCGCCTGCTTACTTCAGTCTGTTCAGTAAGTGGTCTGGCCCGCCGGCTGTTCTTTGCACATAAAGCAGCGTTAAACGGGTGCTAAAAATAAAGGTCAGGACAAGACGGTGACGCGGTTTAAAAAAGGGAAAAAGTGCCGGTTTTTTCGCGTCACAGTCTGTCGTATGAAGCCGACCACGTGCACTCGAGCATTTTCTCATCGGGTTTTTTAATGAATTGTTTCTATTGGTTGTATGCCAAGACTTCGGTCATGCATCGTAAGAAGCGGATCGTCGTAAGTCCGGCGGACGTATCGGCGGGGTTCCATTGTCGTTGGGTAAAGCCCTTATTACAGCTCTTGGTCGGGTGGAAACACAAAGTGGTTGCATTTTTGGGCATCCTGGGTTTCTCTAGGTGGTTAAATTTTATCGAAGCAACCTTTCCCGCACAGCACAACAGGCTTTTTGTAGCCTGCTGTAACCATGGTGTTATAGGCGTAGCATTGAACCTATATAGAAATGGAAACCTTCGTAAGTTAGTGTGTAAGGCTGAAAAAGGTATTCAGCTTTTCCAACAGTCCGTAGCCCCTGTATAGTGAATACTTTCCATTTTATCTCTAAGTTACCACACCTGGTTGGCGGCATGGCGGTATGTTTATATAGCATTTCGATAGGAGCTGATATTAGTTGGCCTATTCTTTTTATAAGTAATTTTAGGATGCTTAGGAAAAGTTTTTAGCCTATTTAAACTGTATAAAGTTCCCACCAGGTGCATTGCTTGTTTACACTCTGATTTGCACCGACGACTTCGTTCATTAAGGCTCCGGCGGCTGTTTGCATTTTGTGTTTGGCTGCTACTTGACAAAGAAGGCGCATAGGAGGCTGGTGTAACCTGCTCTAGTATCGGAGCAGCCCCACATTTATCGCAATAGGCCTTTAGGTGGCCACCTTTTCGCTAGCGTGAGATAGGTTTGTTTGACTTGCCTTAACTCTAAAGTCGACGCGGCCACCCCAAATCTGAACGAAGAGAATGTGTGCATCTCTACACTTATTCGCTTAGGATGTTCAAATTTGCTGTAAAGGTGGTCTAGAATCACATCACTTTAATACCTTAAAGACCCCCTTGTAGGGGATATAACATAAAAGGTGGGTTACAGATAAATGTACACAGGTCGTCAAAAGGAAATGTGCGGGGGGACCTTCTCTTTAAATGTTGATGAACACGTGATGGCCGGAACGTCACAGGGAAGGCCATTCCAGTCCAGTGCTACACGCGGGAAAAATAGGCAGAAAAAGTAGTAGTGCGAGCATGTGGACGGGCAATTTGATAAGGGTGGGTAGTGATATGAGATATGCGCGTCGGTGAGACGATGTAGGGTGCTTTATTAAGAGGGCTGTAGAAAAACTTGTTTAGCAAACAAAGGGTGGTGATACGGGGGCGAACGGAAATATTTTAAAGACCAGTTTCGCGTTTAAATTATGATGTGCTAATGTCATATGAATATGAGGAATGAATGAACCTAGTGGCGCGGTTTTGCACCGATTCTAATATATTGATCAAGTATATTTTGTGTAAACTCTATATGGGAGCCGCATATTCGTGTTTAGTTCGGCATAAAGATTTAAAGGCGAGAAGTTTGACGTCCATTGGGGCATGACGCAAATGGAGCCTTAAGAAACCCAAAGATCGGTTTGCTGATGACATGACGTTCGTGATAGGTGTGCGCCATGAAAGATCACTGGTTAAGGTTAAGAAAGTAAGCGTAAAGTATTTGATCTTGATGGCGCAGGTTCTGTTGAAACTTTGAAATTGTCTCAAAGCTACGTCCGCCATGACGGAATCCTTCTCGAAGCCCCAGCAATGGCACATGTTTCTAGACACAAATAAACACAAAAATTTAGCGTAATGTTCAATCAGCGTCCCAAGAAAAATGATTATGAAGTAGCTAATAAAGTCTCCGAAATGGTAGCCGAGTGAGTTCACCTTTGAAAAATTATCTCCACCGTTAAAAGAAATAAAGAAGACATCCCGCCGAAAAAGCATTTGGTGGGATGCTCTTCGGTAAAAATTGAGATGTCCTGAGATGCAAGCTCCCTCTGTCAGTCAAACACCTTGTACTTAGTCATTGCGATGATCTGGTAAAAACTCACAGGGCAGAAACGTGGCGTTTCACCAAGTGACTTGAAAGGAAATAAAAGTCGGCCCAATTTGACATGGAACGAATTGTACTAGTGTTTACCCTGAGGAATAGAAAAACTTCTGCATAGATTAGCAAAAGACTTAGGTCGAATACCTTCGAAATAAAAATTACGCAAAGCAAATGGGTGCGAGTGGGTCACGTATTTTGGTTGATGAACAACTGGTGGACATTAAGGCTTTACACAGCGGCTGCCAATTCACCGCTAACACAATAAAATTCGGCCGATGATCAATGGCGAGATGAGATAAGAAAATTTGGGGGAAAATCGTCGACTGAGATAGCACTCGATTAGCGCGCCTGCAGGTATTTGAGAGAGCCTTTCGTCCTGCAGTAGACACAGCCAGGCTTATGATGATGATAATAATGCACGAAGCACATCATCTTGGCATTTGTCAGTTCTACACTTCTGGACCGCAGAAATGCTAGTTTCATCCAGTGCCCTGTCCTATCGTTCTTTCGGAATCCGCGCTGCTGTTTTAAGTGCCACCTGTTCAAACATGATCGATACTCGTGCCGGGGACATCTCAGCTGTGCCAAGTTTACCATGAATGATCACCCAATAGGTAACTGTAATGCAGAACAATTCGTTTGCATAAATTGCCAGGACCCAAACGCGCCATTCTGCATGACCTGTAAACAGTTCGAAATAGAAAAGAAAATTATTAATCTGAAAACAACTGAAACACCCCCTTCACTGGAGTGCGAAGGACGTTTGCCTCTTTACCTCTGAAAACGTACGCGGACAAAGGCCGAAGGGGAGAGGACCAGTTTCTGGTTTTGGTGGGGGCCCAAGCTAGCGAGACTGGCTAGTCCCGCCCCCCGCACAAACTGGGTTGTCACAGGCAGCCCAAATCTCCACCACATCACATGGCAGGCCTGTAGTGGTTGAGATGGCAACAATCATCGATGGAACCCCTCCTCCTCTCTATGCTTCCCCGGCCCGAGGTAGAACTGCGGGCGCCGAGATGGGTCCCTTTATCCAACCCCTACGCGCCTACATCCAGCAACAAAGAGCAGCTAGTTGAACGCTTTTATGAAGATATGGCATGAAGACGTGAAATCAGCAATGCTTAATCTAAAAAAACAGGATAGCAAAGCTATTGAAGAGTTGAACGATAAAGTAGGCAAGAAGAATGCTGCAGACAAGGCAGTTGTGAAATGTGATCTGGGATATCAAAATAGCAGGCGTGACCCTACTAGTACAGTTTGCAGGACAGAATAAGTTACGCATAATAAACACCTTCATCGCGAAACGGGAGAGCTGGAAGGGGACGTAGAGGCACCCGAAGGGGAGCATAGAAATGAAATCGACTTCGTATTATGTGGAACAATAACTTCGCGCCGCATGTTTAGGTTGAGATACCAAGGCGCTGGACTGGACTCTTTGGTATATGTATGATTGGAATAAAAACCAGCGGAAAGCACAGGACACAGAACAAAACGACGGGACAAGCCTGCACTAACAACTGTTGTTAGTGCCAGCTCGTCCCGTTGTTTTCTTTTGTGTCCGGTGTTTTTTGCTGGTTTTTATTCCGATCAAGCATGTGTAAGTCCTCGTATGCGTAAGGTGTAGTGATCTTCAATAAGCTATATTTGAAGAGGGACCATAACAGGCTAGTACGAAAGAAGCCGATCATTGAGCTAACAGTAAGACGTAAAGTTGAATTCATAATGGCGCTGCAGAAACGATATTCAGCTCTTACCCACGAAGCACAGTTTACGACTCTGAAAGCCAGCGACAATACTACACGCATTATAAAGGAATGTGCAGTAGAACTCGGGGGCACGATGGCTAAACAGGATAATGGTAAACTTTCCAAGGAGTCAAAATATATAATCAGGAATGGGCAAATCATGAAAATGGGCCCGATGCGATCACGTACAGGCTGCTACATAACCTCAGCGACAGAAGCCGGACGGAACTCCTCAATCACATGAACAAGACATGAGAGACGGGAACCCTCCTACCGGAATGGAAAGAAGCAGAAGTACGCTTTATACCCAAACCAGGAAAAACCCTGCACATCGACAACATGAGACCGATCTCTCTCACCTCGTGCGCCGGAAAAGTGATGGAGCGAATGGTACTCAAACGACTCCAAAGACATCTGGACGAACACGACATCATGCCCCAAACAATGTATGGTTTCCGCAAGCACCTCGGAACGCAAGACGTGCTCGTACAACTCAATGAACTGGTAGTCAAACCAGCAACACAGCAAGCCCCGAGAGCGATACTCGCACTAGATTTAAAGGGAGCATTCGACAACGTGACGCACAGAAGCATCCTCAACAACCTAAAAACAACAGGATGTGGAGTGCGCACGTACAACTATGTGAAAGACTTCCTCAGCCACAGAACAGCCAAAATCAAGATAGGAGAGGAGATTTCCGAACCTATCTCCTTGGGGGACAGAGGAACCCCGCAAGGATCGGTCCTCTCTCCCCTGCTTTTCAACTTGGCCCTACTCCCACTGCCGAAACTTCTAGGCAAAATAGAACACCTGGGACATGCGTTGTACGCAGACGATATAACGATATGGCTCGAAACAACAGGATCCCAAGGATGGATGGAAGCGACGCTCCAAAGGGCAGCCGACACAGTCAACGAATACGCGCAAAAATGCGGACTTAGCTGCGCCCCTCAAAAGTCTGAGCTAGTCATCATAGGACCGAGAAACCCCGAGAGAGCATGCAAAGTCGAAGTCGAAATAGACGGGGCAAGGATTACCCCTAGCACTCATACCAAAATCCTTGGCCTGATAATACAAGCAGACGGCAAGGCGTCGCAAAGGGTGAAAAAGCTCAAGACCACAACGGACCAGATTGTCAACATGATACGTAGAGTCTCCAACCGAAGAAGAGGTATGAAAGAGGACGACACATTACGTCTGGTGCAGGCCTTCGTGATATCAAGAATAACATACGCAGCACCATACCTGAATCTTAGAAAGGCAGACACCATATACCTGGATACTTTAATCAGAAAAGCGACCAAACAAGCCCTGGGGATACCGCAAAACTCGTCAACAGCGCGCCTTCTGCGCATGGCAATGCACAACACGCTTGACGAGCTAGTAGAAGCCCACCTTTCGAATCAACGAGTTCGCCTCAGCAAAACGGACGCCGGAAGGGCTGTACTTAAGAAGATAGGATGGCAAGAAGCGCCACACGTCACGGAGCGACAAGTCCCAGACCAATGGACTTCACAAATCGAGACCAAACCAACCCCAAAGAACATGGACCCCAACAGAAACAAAGGAAGAAGGGAGGCGAGAGTAAAAGCAATTAACAAACTGTTGGAAGAAAAGAGACATGAGGGAATACTCTACACTGATGCTGCCCTGCCCAAATTCTCCAACAAAGCAACTATAGTAGTGACCACAAGAAACGAAATAGTGAACTGTGCATCATTGTACACCACGGAGCCAGATGAAGCGGAAGAGGCCGCCACAGCACTGGCGCTAACGCAACCTGGTACAGCGACAATTCTCACGGACTCAATGAAAGCCTACAACCGATAGAGAACAGGACGGATCTCAGAAACTGCCGCGAAAATCCTGACAAGCGGGAAACCCCCGGAAACAAGAATCGAACTCATTTGGGTCCCTGCGCATTCCTCGATCGAGGGCAACGAATTCGCCCATCGACAGGCCCGAGACTTAAACCTCCGGGTCACAGAGGAAACGGAAGAAGGGATGCACCCAATAACCAAATATGCAGAAATCCTCAAACACAACAGGGAGAACAGAAGAAGCCTTCCGCGCCTTCACCCTAAACTATCCAGGGAAGAACAATCAATTTATCAACAGATACAGGCAGCCTCTTTCCCACACCCTCTACTCCTGAACCGCATGTTCCCAATTAGATACGCAAAAGAATGTCCCCATTGCTCAAAACCAGGCACCCTGAAACACACCATCGGAGAATGCACAAAACTCAAGTCCCCCCAAATTTTGTTGACTCCGTCAGCATAGAGGATGAGCGATGGGAGATCTTGCTGACCAGCCCCGCCCTGGAAGACCAACTTCGGCTGATCAACAGGGGCCAGGAGGCTCGGGAAGCATATGGGAACCTGGGAACAAGGAACCACTCCGACTGAGCTGAAATAGCTCCATCGCAACCCTTTTTCTAACAATAAAGTTTAATCTCTCTCTCTCTCCACAGCAGCTGACAGAATAGAACTAGTGGAGCTTTCGAAGGTAATCAGTAATCGCAAGACAGCTGATATACAGAAGTATAATATGGAGAGGATCTAATATGCTGTAAAGAACGGAGGCCGCCTGCAAGCATTGAAAAGGTGTCTAGGTGTGGGGAAAATTAATATATGCACTTAAAGACAAGCAAGACAATGTCATCACAAATAGGAATAAAATTTTCATAATCCCGACGAGTCCTATAGAGATTTGTAAAGTACCTGGACATCAAGGATAATACCGAACGAGAAAGTAGTTATAAGGTGAGAGACATCCCACCTAACCAATCAGGAAGTAAGGAAGGATTTGAATAAAATAAAGGGGGCAATGCACCTGGGGTAGATGAGATAACAGCCGACCTCTTGCAGGATGGCGGGTTAACTGTACTAGTAAAACTGGCAAACCTGTACACGCAATGCCTAATAACTGCAAGAGTACAGGAATCTTGGAAGAACGCGGACATCATCGTAATCCACAAAAAAGGTGACATGAAGGACTAAAAAGTTACCAGCAGAACAGCTTACTGTCAGCCGTCTACAACGTACTCACCAAGTTATTCGCTAACGAGAATATCTGCAAGCTTAGATTTTTGTCAACGTAAAGAACACAGAGGAAAGGCGATTCACGTTAACAGGGCATCTTTAGGGGCGATTCAACAATAAACCATATTCACACGATCAACCAGGTGATAGAGAAGTGCGTGGAGTATACTGAACGCTTACATACAGTCTTCATGTATTATGAGAAATCATTTTACTCGGTCAAAAGTTTGCTGAAGCAGGGTGTAGATGAGGATTACGTAAGAACAGTAGAGCATATTACCACTGGGTCCACCACTACCATCATCCTGCATAAGAAGATTAGTAAATTATCCATAGAAAGTGGTGTTAGACATGGAGTCACAATCGTTCCAATGTTACCCACAGCATGTTTAAAAGAACTGTTCAGAAGGTCAGATTGGGAACAGGTGGGAGGATAGTTTAATACAAAATACCTAAGTAATCTCAGATTTGCTTATGACGTTGCCTTGCTGAGTAGCTGTGGAGACGAATTGCAAAGCATGATTACCCAGATCAAGAAGTTTGCGGAGATAAATTGGTTGCAGTTACCACAGGACCGGGATAATCTGAAATTAATGGGAGAGGCCTTTGCCCTGCAGTGGGTGTAGATAAGCTTCTGGTGTGGTGATGATGATGATGGTGATGATGATGTTTCAAACCTCTGCATAGTTAAAAAAAGGTAGCACCCAAAATCACAGCCCCTAAAATCCTAGCATAAACTGCACACTCCAGAAGCTTGGAACACTAATACTTGGAAAAAAGAAAAAAAATGTTTCGCTAAAACTGCAGCAGGCTGAAACATCGTGATTGTAAGTACAACATAATGCATTTCATTCCGACAAGATTTATGTATCTCAAACTTGCATATCTGAATACTAAATAAACGAACTGCGTGAAAAGTTAACTGGTATTGTTATTCAGAAAGAAAATGAATGGCTATACACACACTTCTGGCGGTGTGGTCATCATTCGAAAATCCTTAGGTTCTAGTAGCATCTTAATACATACTGTCCGTGATTCTGTAGCGATTCGAAGAATGGTACATAATAAGCTAATAACTATATGCTCTCGTTACATTCATCTTACTTTCAGCTTTATGTCTCCGATTTTGGGGGACCTGTAAAAAGGCTACCCGAACCATTCATCCCGTTAGGCGAACTAAATGCACATAATAATTTTGGGGATCTTCCCACAGAGATGAAATAGGGCACCTAATTGATAACATTTAGCATTGGGGGCATGTCTTTTGAATGAGAAACAGGCGACACACCATAATACAGGACGCAACATGTACGCCAATCTTTTCATGGCTATTGAATCTTCAGGGCTCTTTGCACTTCTTGAGCTGGATGGGGACCCAAACCCATATGGTGGTCACCACGTCCCTACCTCATTATTATAAATACAGGAAGGTCCTTGTAGTACACGTTCCCCTATTAGGTTCAATGAAGCAAGAGCGATATGAAATACATTTTGAGAACCTCACCCCAAGAGTACCCATAAGGGTACCAAACTCGGTGCTTCAAGGTGTAACCCATTAGGATACATCATGGTGGTAATGCTTGTGAAAAGGCTGTCTTGCTAAAGGCCATACTTGCGATAACGCGAGTATGGTCTAGAAGACTAGACTACCTTTGAATGCTAAACATCAGCCAAAAAGGGAAAAATTCTCTTGTGCACTTTAAGTAAGGGCATTCTAGCTTTAGACTACATTTAAAGAACTGCTTTTGGTTATTTTGGTACGGCATTGAGTGTAAATTTTGTATAAATTTAAACATTACCTTGCTAAAATTCGTTGGAATAAAAATTTCTTTTCAAAGGAGGTCATTTCCAGACCTCCGGATATAGCACATAAAAAGGTTTTATTCTTCTCCAGGTTGTCCTAAAAGTTTACATTGTTAGGCAAACAATTCATGCGGTTCCTAATGAACAAAGCAATATATAAACAGCGGTTTTAGCCAAAACGTTTTCGAGATGTGCATTCATTTAGAAGGCGCCGTAGATATGGCTGTTTCACTTTCCCTTTCATGCACAAAATGTGTCTTTCCTTTTACAAAAACAGACAAAAAAATTTTTGCATGCAGAAACAGACATCATTGTACAACAACTGGTGAATCAGCAAACCGCGGAGGAGATAAAAACTATTGTTTTTAAATGATCAATATTTCTGCATTAGGTGCCTATAAAAAAAAGAAAAACCACTGCGCGTATTTCAAAGAAGTGTTTTATTGCATTCAATACTAAATACATGACGCAGCAAGATCTGCCCTTTCTGTTCTAATAAGTACGTTGACTAAGAAATGACAATTGTCCTGCACTGCAAATTTCAGAAAAATTAGGGGCGATTACTCATGCAGATTACGTCAATATTCTTTTACGTCATACTACAAAGTTTTAGCACAATGGAGACACTAAACCATAGATGCCTTTTGCTTAATAAATTACCTGATAAATAGGCTTAGGGCAAAAAATATATTGACCGGCACAGGTTACAGCACATGTTGAGGTTTAGTGGCAGTTTGCACTGCTATAACGGTGGAGCGGTTAAGCAAGTACCGTTGGGTAACAAAAGATAGCATATTTCAAAAACGAGTGCAGCGAGCAGAATTCGTAAAAATAGGGTATACTCGCATACAGCCCCCAGAAAAGAAACAAACAAGTCTTCTAGTACAGGTCTGTCGAAGAACTGGTAGGCCGGATTAGCAGTACTGCGTTATTGTGCATGTGAATCCACATTTTCAAAAAGAACAAATTACAATTCCAAAATTTTACAAACCCGCGCTTCATTTCCACAGGCATGAAGCCAATACTTCTGACCCACATAATTGCCTTATTACCAGAAAAATAAATAGATCGCTCCACGGTTAGCGTTGATATCTGCGGTTGAATTCTTTAGACTCTTGTGACTGCTTCTGATTCTTCTTCTTCAGACTGGTACCTGAACATGATGTGAAAATTTCTACCTTCGGGGTAGTGTGCGCAGATGACCACGGAAGAAAACAAACTCTACCACGAATTCACTGATGGAGGGGATTTCAAAACTCCAGCAATGATGATCGGATTCTATAAAACCGCAATACTTTGCAGCCCTTTTTATTAGTTTTAGCGCAGTTCTGGGGGAGAACTAGTTGTTCCTGATGAACGCAAGGATTTAAAAATCAGCCCAAAATGTGTTCTCTTTTTTTCTTTAAAATATCTTTTTCAAAAAATGGGTATTGGGTCTGCGACTTCCCGAGTGCTGTGTTCAGGACTGCTTTTTTTTGCACAGTGATGTGTCGAGTTATCGGTCTGGTATGGCAAAAACAGTCTAATTTTAAATAATGCTAAAACAAAGGTTATCATCAACAGAAAGAGAACTCATCATCTACTGTTTCCCTACAGTATTGAGGGAGCTCTTATATAAAGGGTTGAGGAGGGTCGAGACCTCAGGGTGCTTTTTGGCAGTACTTTCTCTTTTTGTCCTCATATTAGACTCGTCATTAGGCGCACGCTCCTCAGTCCTGGAAATATGTGTCGGATTTCAAAAGACTTTTCTTCTCCGGATCCATTTCTAATGCTATATAAAACAATATGCATCCGGAAGTTAGAACATGCTTCTGTTGCTCGAAATAGCATCTCCAAGCCTAATCTTGGCCCACCAGGTCACATCGCCCGTTCATGACCGTTGCGCGCAGCTCGAATCACTCTCCTGTTCGCAGAATGCAGAATTCTCACAGCCGCGGCTGTGTACTCTTTCACATGAATCAAGGTTCCTTTGAAATTTACAGTACGGAACTGTCCAATACGGTGTGTTAAACATGTACGATGCCGCTGTCGTTATTTTTTATGTATTTCTGAAATTTTGTTTCTCCGCTGTTCTGCTTACCGAACTGATAGTTGCGTATCCTAACTGTTTTCTGTGATTTGTTAGTCTTATATTTTGTCTTTATAATCTTGCTATTGTTTTTGTGGTTTTTTGTCAAAGTTTGTTGCTCAGCTTGTTTTGTGGTCTTTATAACAAGCAAAGACGGGAAGGCTTCTTTTTCTTTACCTGTACCCACCATTTCTTCCGCGTGTAGTTTAGTTATGTAAATTTCCTTCCTTCACTTTGTGGGTATCGATACTAAATGAATAATCGGAGATGTGTACAGATTTTAATTCGTTCAGATAATCCGGTCTGCAGCAGAGATGTCACAGGAAGCGGTCACCTGCTCTGAAGACACACCGGCGCTTGATGGTCTCCTTGCCAACTTATGGAAAAGAGCTAAGGACCTCACATCCAGATACCAATAACTTGGAAAACGACATTGGGACCTGATAAAACTTCGCAAGCAATTTAAAATTATTCGGGATTATCAGAAGCAGCTTGGATATGACAACTGGCAGGAACTGTGCTACCAAATGAGGAAAGAGCGAGGCCTCTCTCGGCGTTGGGGCATCTATAGAAGCATGGCTGGAAAGGGAAAGAAACGGTCGCCGCTTCTCGCCACTCTAACGCTTAGTGCGCCTCCGGACCACGTAGAAAAAAGCGTCATTAAAACCTTCTTCCCATCAGCTACTTCTACTCCCACTGATTATTTACCTCAAATTACGGTAAATAACCCGGACCCTTCTCTGGACACTCCTTTCACGCCTGCGGAACTTCAGGCTGCAATGCGGCAAAGCAAAATGAAATCGGCACCAGGCCATGACGGCATAACGTGGCAGCATATCCGCAACTTGGATGAACCGCAACTAGAACATCTGCTCAGTTTAATTAACGACTCCTGGCAATCGGGGGATATCCCGGAAACCCTCAAGCATACTTTGATCAATCTCATCCCAAAGCCTGGCAAAGACCCCTCAGAAGTAACCAACCTGCGACCGATCTCTCTTACCCCTACGCTGTGTAAGTTGATGGAACGACTAATAAACAAAGGAATGCAATATTACCTCGAACACGTGAAGGCTTGGTTTCATCCTGCACAAACAAGATTCCGACCGAACCTTGGTACGCATGACTGCCTCTGGCTACTTAGAAGAGTAATTAACCGACAAGCGAATCGCCGTGATCTTCCAGACTATGTCCTCACTGTCAGCCTCCGCAAGGCCTCTGACAGAGTCGACCAGGCGGCCATACTGAACGCTCTTGCCCAGGCGTTCCCCAGTGTACGTGCACAAAACTGGATACGCAGCTTCCTCAAAAATCGACCGGTTCAGCTCTGTGGCTCACTACCCGGATGGACACTAAATATATACTACAACAATAGGGGGGCCCCACAGGGATCTGTACGGGGCCCCGTACTTTTTAACATAGTTATGGCTCAGCTCGCAAAGGAATTGGAGAGAGAAACTTCGACTCGGTTCGCAATATGCGCCGACGATATTATTATTTGGACCGAAGGCACTGACTATCACACTAAGCAGGACATGATTACAGAACTACAAGATGTGGTGAACACACTCGAGGATGTTTCACCCGATCGAGGCCTTGAACTAGCCCCAGAGAAAACCGAGCTTCTGGTTGTGACAAACTCCAAAGCAAACGCGCACACAGAGGATGCCATTCTGCATATCGGCGGAAGGGTCATAGAGCAAGCGAGAGGATCAGTTCGGCTCTTTGGCCTCCCCCTCAGTAGCAGTGGCAGTCCCAAGGCCTAATTGTCACAATTAAGACAAAAATTGAAACAGATGCTCGCACTTATTGTTAGTTTGTCCAATAAGTACGGTGGAGCGAAGCAACGTGCATGCCTCTCCATGGCTCGAGCTGTCGCAATTGGCAGAATGACATATGGCGCTCCCATTTATGAACTTAATAAGACAAACCTTAAAACTCTTTGTACTCTACATAGAGCTACTCTGAGAGCAATCACCGGCCTTCCAAAACACACCCAAATTGACGCCCTCGAGCGTGCTGTCCCCATCCCTCCAATAGACACTATTATGCAAGGTACGCGATGTCAGGCTGAGGCTAAACGCAGCCTCACAAAGCAGGGCATTGAACTTATGGCATGGGACGCCCCGAAGCCTCCACCGGAAGTGCCTCTACCGACTGCGTTGGCATCTTGGACGTTCACAGACAATGTCCTAGGACACAGTTCCAGAGCAATACTACAAACCAACTGCCATGCAAGAAAACGGCGAATTGGGCACCTACAGGACACCAAACTCAAAGGGGAAGTGGACATTTTCACAGATGCAAGCATTACACCGAGTACTGTTTGCACTGCATAGATATGCCCGGAACAAACATTTTTAAATGGCAGCTCTGCACTCACGTATAACAATGCCACCAGTCTGGAAGGTACGCTATAAATAATGCCCTTAGTCATCTATGTTATGATCTCGACACCCGACCCCCTGGACACGTGCGTATCCTTACAGATTCGTTTGAGGCTGTACAAAAACTCCGGAAGCCTTTCTCATCCAACCCAATAGTGAACTCCATTTTGCTGCAAATGGAACTCCTCAGCGGACAGGGTGTACAAGGCCGAATTGACTGGACGCCAGGCCACGAGGTCACGAACACAGGAAATCGGGCTGCCCACGAGGCAGCGCGGGAGAGTATCGCTCGTTCCTCTACACCGAACTCCTCGTTGTCCTCTTCCACGCCCCCGGCTCTTCTCCTGCTCCGACTTAAAAAGGCACGACAACAGGAACACCGGATGGCCTTCCCGACAGGTTACCTCTTCAATGTCGGCACGCAACCGAGAGCGGCTGAAGTGTTCATAAATAAGTTTTGTGCTGACGCTGCGTATACTCCACATATAATTCAGAAATAGACCCGCAGACCTGAAGGACGGGAACATTGCCCTTATTGCAATATGGGCTTAAACTCTGATTTACACCATCTTATTTTGTCATGCGTATACTTCCAATAGCATCAAACTCAGCTTCTATCGCGTCACACCCCGTTTACCATCTGGGATATATCAGACAACATAGACCGCGGTGAGCTTCTTTCTGAGCTTGCTAGCTTCGCAATTAAGAGTGGTCTAGCGCGAGTCGTCTAGCAGGGCGACGCCTAATCCGTCACACTGACTCAAAAACTGTTTAGTGGGAATAAGTTTTAAATGCGAATTAATTGTGACATGTGAACTGAGTGTGAACTAAATGTGAACTGTGAAGTGCGAAGTGCGAACTAAGAATTGAAATTGATCATATCCTATATATCCCCCTTTCCGTCCCAATCCCAACCACCCCCTCATTGGCTATAGCCTTCCTTTCAAATAAAAGCTTCAACTAACTAACTGTTTCTTCCAATACGTTTCTGGTATTTTGTATTTATGATACTATCTGTGCGCCAGCACTAAGGCCGTGATTCCTTGATTAATATTATTGAACATTATAAAATGATTGATCAACATATTATTATCATATAAATATATTGTTGTTAATATTAATATTATTATTAGTAGTTATTTTATTAATAATATCCGTCTTAAGGCTTTTGCCTGACAATAACATGACTTGCACAGTGGCACTATTGTCGTGCAAATGCATTAGACGAAGCAGCTCTCGTACTCTCCTTTTTGTGTAATTGTTGATGATCAATGTTTTAGGCGCCTCGGCGATACGCTTATGTGACCGAAAGCTGCCTGTTCAAGCAGTTTCAAGGGAAGACGCACCCTGGTATGGTACACTGCTGTACAATTACTAAACACGACAAACAAGAACCATAATTTCGACATCCACTGTCAAAAAACTCGAGATGTATGTATTAGGTCATTCAAATTTTTTATAAATGTTTTGTGCTCTCTTTTTTCCAGGTCTTGCTACTAGTGAAACTTGGTTTTTACAACATTATTTCTTCTTTCGACGATTTTTCTCTTAGCCATGAATATTTTAGAAGCGACAGAAAGTGAAATTGCCAAAAGCAAAAGGGTAGGGATGCTCTTATTGCCGTTGATCGCTCAATGCAATGCGTGCAGCGTGCTGACCTCGAGACCCTAGATAATTCATGTCGGTCTTGATGAATGCTTCAGGAAGGGCGACCGCTCATTGCCGCATTCTATAGATACCTGGATGTTCCAGCTTCTGAATTTTTTGAACACATAGATCTATCGAGAATGTGTGCAATGCACACTCCAACCGTGAGCTAGTATTACTTGGGACTTCAACACCCTTCGTATAAACAGGAACAGTCTTTCTTTCGAGCAAAAAACCAATATGCAACACAGAAATTCAACATGTTATTACATTTTCAATCTTTCACCACAATGCAGCTGTTCTGCCGCATGGAAAATGTTTGTGGTAATGTCCTAGATGTATGCTTCTAAAACTTCGAAAATGTACAGGTGTGTGCCTGGGATATTTCCCTCGTACAACTCGACCGATTCATCCCATTTTATTGTCTCTCCTTTGTCACAGCCCAGCATCGCTATAGCGGTGTTGACGATAGTGGACTTCCACGACATCCTCTCAAACGTCGAGATTAGACCGGGCGGTATCACTTTTATTTGTCCACTGAATGTTCAGCTGGCTTTGATGTCAGTGATGTTCACCAACAGGTCCGAAGTTTTACTCAAATTTTCAGGAGGGGCATGGAAAATGCTTGATTCACCCACAAAAAAGCGAAAGCGTTCAGTGGTCGACAAAAAGAAAGCGGTGTTAGTCAGTATCGCTAACTCTGTAAAAGCCTCTATCAGCACGACCAGCAGCTCTATATAAAGTTCTTGGAGGCTGCTGCGTTTCAGGATTCACTGTCTGCTGGAGGTATGTGCGCGGTCGGTTAAACTCCTTTAAGAACACATCATCCTTCCTAATTCCTTCCTAAGAACGAACACCTATCATTTAATGCTATATGTAATTTTATTGCTCTTAAGGTATATTAAAAGCTTGTTATTGCTTACTGGATCAATATCATTCTGGTTTCAAATCAGCATGGTTTTTCTCGGGTAGATAAACGGTTACAAATCTCGCCAGATTTATGGCTAAGGCTTCGGCTGCAGTTTGCGAAAACGGCCAGTTCGACGTCATTTTTTCTGAACTGAGTAAATCATTTGATGTGGTAATTATACATTATAAAAAAATGCTTACATGTTCCGGTGTTGAATCAGGCCTCGTTGCCTTCTCGTCCAATAACTCCTTGACCATTCCTTCCAGAGAAATGTAAACAATAAAAATTCTGGTGTTTACACTGCAACCAGTGATGTACAACGAGGTTCCTTGGTGGGTTCACTACTGTTTTTTATATCTTCGTTTTCTTTTTATGCTGATGTTGGGAAACTATGTAGGCGCACTACCGGAGTATAGGACCGCAGGGTCGTGCAGAATGATGCGCCAGAATTGCCTGTCTGTTGCAGTATATACTCTCTACTTTTGAAGCATTTTAATACAAACGTTGCCTCGAAGAGCCGGAAAACCCATCGTGTACTGTCTTCCTACAGCACTCAGGGAGCAGCTCTACAAATGGTTGAAGAGATTAGACACCCGGGGGTGGTCTTTGACATTACCCTCTCTGGTTCTCCGCACATTAGGCTCATCAACCGACGAGCGCTCCGTAGTTTTAGAAATGCTTATCGGATTTCAAAGGCAATCAATTTTTCGGAACACTTTTTAAAGAAATATATTACAATATTTATCGCTGAATTAAAATGTGCTTCGGTTGCTTGGGACGGGAGTTTCAACTCGTATAGCAAAGTAATACAAACTCTGCAGAAGTTTTAAAGATATTTATGCACCGTCATCAGAATCACAATCCGGGTCCTCATCATGACTTAGTGTAATGATACCAGGAAACGTTGACTACGAACAAGTGGACAAAGAAGGTAAATCACCCGCACGCGGGTATGTGCTAGAAGCGAGTGCAAGAAGGCGAAGACGTCGGAGGACCGAACGCAAGACCGGCTGGACTTCAGGTGCCCTAAAAAAGGCGACATTCATCCGAAGATAACGACCATGCAGCAGCGCTGGGACGTCGCCCTCCCTGTGGACACAGCGGGGCTTCCGCCGTAGGGCCGGACACCCGTCCATCTCCAGGAACTTGAGCTTTGCACAGCGTAACCTGCTCATCGTTCCCTCCTACGGGTGCCGCCACATCATCGGGCGGACCATCTGCTACTCCCACAAATCGAGCAACCCGTGCCTTGCGCCGGGAAGCCTCGCTCGTGTGACCTCTTTGGAGTCGGCGATCTCTTTGATGTCTCGTTTCCGCCACGGTGTCGGGTCGTATACTTCTAGGCCCATGAAGGCAGCGGTGATACGGCACCAGTGCACTACATACGTCTACCACGCCTGCGACGACATCGCCTTCGGTTCTTGTCAGTTATAGGAAGCCGCCGCCTGACCCCGAGACTGTGGTTGGTGGTAGGACTAGCGCATGTAGGACCTTAGTTATTAGGTCCGCTGTCTATCTGTTCATAAAGTATGTTCTTCCGTTTTCTGGATCCACGTGTTGCTTCTCTGTCTTTGCCCGTCAAGTGTGCATTGTCTTGTTGTTCATTAACACTCGAACCCTGACATCATCACAATTGGCGCCCACGACAGGACTTCTTAATAATATCGCGAGGGGAAACGAGACCAGCACACGAGATTGGCGGAGATGGATGGCATCACGGTGCTTCAGGAGCTTAACGCTGCCGGCAAACAGCTGGGCTTGGGGGATGCTGGACTCCGCGCATGGGTGGAGGCGGAGCGCTCAAAGTTTGATGCCCAGCGAAAGTCTGAAAGGGCAGCACTTAATGCAGAGCATGAACGGCAGCTTGCCGAACGGTTAGGCCAGCGAGATCAATTACTGCAGCATATAAGAGCTCGGGAGGCATGTAGAGCCCTAACAAATGGTGAGATAAATTCTACTGAACATTTAGTGGGACGCACCATAGGCACACCTGCGCGACTAAACTCAGACCCTCGAGTGGTTTTACCAGAGCTGACTAGCTAGGATGAGTCTTTGCCTCTTGTGACTCCTGTACCCTGTGAACCGCTGGATAAGCAGGACACCATTCTGACTGAAGTTTTAATGAAAGGTTCTGTAGCTGAGGATGCAGCCAATAACAATGTTGCTTTGTCTTCTCTCGACGCCGTGCAATCAATAACTGGATCCGATGACCACAAAACGGTGCCTTAGGTTTGAATGGTTCTAGTTAAACCTCGCAAGCTAAAAATTCGAAAAAGGGAACAATACAGGAAATTTCTAAAAGAAGGAAACTAGTCGAGGACTTTCGTTCACTGCTTTTTAGGAGACCAAAGCGTCTAAAATGCAAAGCTAAGTTCAGAAAATTCGCGAGATAACCTCCGCAAGGAATAACCCCTCACTAATGCAAAGGCAAGGAAGTTTTACCGCTGACTATCGGAAAAGTTCCAGCTGTGCAATTAGTTGTTCCCCTTCAGGGGCACAAGGCAACAACGAAAAAAACTGAAGAAAACGGTGAGCCTCAAAATTTCATTGAAGCTAGTTAACCGGGCAGGAACTACCTGCAAGCACACAGATAATTTTCATCAGAGCGGTCAGCACGCTGTAAATTTTCACGGCCAGCAATGCTGAAAATACAGAAGATTGGCAGACCGTCCTGAGACCTTAAGAAAAAAAATGGTATGTTACAGGAACTCCGTATGGTACAGTGGTACTCCGCACATATGTTCGTCACTCATGAAATTTTGGTGGGTGCAAGGACTGAACTGTGCCTGGCTCTTTACGAACTAGAGATTTGTTACAATTTAGACACTGTACTACCGATATAGACTGGGTTTTTAATAACCTTTTCGGAACTTGGTCTGTTGTGTTTTATGACTTACCTTTCTGGTACCGTTTTTTTTGGAAAGTTTGTGCCATTTCGCGCGAAAAACTTTCTAAATTTGGGGGTAGTGTGATGATACCAGGAAAAGGTGACGACGAAGAAGTGGACACAAGGTCAATCACCCGCACGCGGGTATGTGCCAGAAAGACACAGAGTGCCAGAAGTTCGTGCATGAAGACGAAGACGTCGGATGAACGAACGCAAGACCGGCTGGAGTTCGGGTGCGCTAAAAAAAGGCGACATTTACCCGATGGCGACGACCATGCAAACACGCTGGGACGTCACCAGCTCTGCCGGCACAGCGGGGCCCGCACCGTAGGGCCGGACATCAGTCCATCTCCATGAACTCGAGCTTTGCGCCGAGTAGCCTGGTCATCGTTCCCTGGTCATCGTTCCCTGGGTAGCCTGGTCATCGTCTGCTCCTCTCACAAATTGAACCACCCGTGCCTTGCGCGGGGAAGCCTCGGCTCGTGCGACCTCTTTGGAGTCGGCGACCTCTTTGGTGTCCTGTTCCTCCCATGGTGTCCGGTCGTATACTTCTCGGCCCATGAAGGCAGCAGTGATACAGCACCAGTGCACCACATACCTATACCACGCCTGCCACGACATCGCCTTCTGTTCTCGGCATTTCTAGGAAGTCGTCGCCTGACCCTGTGACTCGACGCCTGACGATGCAGCCTAAACTGTGAGCTCGTATGTTTATTTGGATCATTTCCCTAGCTGGTAACTGTGGTTGCTGGTTGGTACTAGCGCAAGTAGGACCTTAGACCTTACTTCTTGTGTGTGTAGTTTTGAGTCCGCTGTCTATCTGTTTATAACTGATGTTCTTTATATTCTGGAACCACGTGTTGCTTCTCTCGCTTGGCCCGTCAAGTGTGCATGGTCTTGTTGTTCATTAACATCCCAACCCGGACATCATCACACTTACCCATAGTTTCTTCATTCCCTTTCTTGAACTGCAGACGTATGCGTGCAGATCTTACATTTTCTTACAAAACTCTTCATGCTTACCTTTCTTCAACAAACCTCCTTATCTGTTTAGAGTTTAATGTTCCACAAAGGCACACTAGGTCGCATCGGCCATTCTTGACCGCCTATCTATCCTATTATCTGTCCTACTATCACTCTCCTGTGCGACGAATTCCCAATTGCTACAGCCACTTCTTTGAACGCCTTCAGATCTTTCAATGTTCTTTTAAAATTTCTCGTACTGAACTGTTCAACAAAGTATGCTAAGCATCTTAGATGTTGTGTCGTAGTTTAACTTTTTTTCATTTATATTTTGTTGTGCGTATGATTTTCTGTTTTCTTTTTTATTTGTTTGTTTTGTATGGTACATTTATTTTGAATTTTTTCTTGCAGTCAGCGGCGGAATCTGTGGTAAGCGCTCAATCCGTTTGGTCTTGGCAGAAGACCGAAGATCTCAACGTTATCAAGCAGCAAGCCGCATCTTGTTCCCGTCCCACAGCAGCGCCTGGTTTCATCGTCGAAGCACAGCAGTCCTACTTTCGGGGGAGGGGGGGGGGCGGTTCCGCATGGCGTTCACCAGACCGGGGCGTCTCGATCCACCGGGACCAAGCACCTTAAAGTGAGCATCAAGACGGCAGGCTTCGCGGCGGCCGCTTTTCTGATGGAGGCGAAAAGCAACAACGCCCGTGTGTACGAGATTTCCGCGCACGATAAAGATCCCCAGGTGGTCAAAATTAATCCGGAGCCCTCAACTACGGCGCGCCTCATCGCCTGCGTTGCGTCGGCGCGTTAAACCCTACTATCAATCAATCAATCAAGACGGCAGGCTTCGCAGTCAGTGGCCAAATCTGTACCAAGCACTCAAGCCGTTTTGTCTTGGCAATCGAGCTTATGTGGTCCAATCCAGTTTGCACATGAAAATAATTTACTGCTGACTGCTGCCACGTACGTTTCGAGTATTAAATGTCTCTGATGCCTCGTATTCCACACTTTTTTTGGTGTCTAGAAGCTCCCTGTGGTCGGTGGTAGTGTGCCGAGCTCGGCGAGGTCTTGTGCCTGTGAGATTGTATGCTCCTGACACGTTAGATTTTGTCACCAGCATGACCGACGGCGCTTTTTGCACGAAAAAGCTCCCAACTAATGGCAGGTGTATGACCTATAATGAGAATGGGAAGTCTTTTAATTTGGAAAAGTTATGTTCAGGCGTAGCCAAACACATCTTTCAAGCCATCACGTAGGCTAAGAGGGAGGCTGATAAACGCGAGAACTACCAATCGTCAGCAGCTGAGGGAAACGCCTCACTAAGCCGCACCAACTACCGTACAGTCGCATAATCTGGTGACATTTCCGTAGCTGAAAAACTTGCTGGTCTCCATGAACAGGTTCAGAACATTAAAATACTATTGGTAATCTTTTGCCTCTCCGTGATAAGGTGGATGAGATCGTAGCGCTAAAGCCAAACTTCACAAGGTTTGGACCTAAAACAGTCCGTCGCGACACTTGACAACTTTGTTTAAACTTGACAGCACGTGTAGCGGCATCCGAGGCCTTATCCAGAAAGCTGGAAGACCAGGTGACTGATATTACGGCGACAGAATCTTTGCAACCGAAAGCGGTGCGTCAGCTGCATGCCGAGCTTAATAATTCAGAGCAATACAGTAGGCCGTCTAACTTGAAAATGCACAGCTTTCCGTCAACAACGGGAGAAAAGCTGAGTGCTGTTTTGTCTGACCTTCCGCAAAATCTCGAAGTGACAGAGTTTGATGCTAAACACTTAGTGGTTGTTCATTGGCTTCGAGCCAGGCAGAACAAAACGCCACCTGTACCCATTCCTTTTGGGTCACCATAGATGCTTGACAATTGGTGGGTGGCAACTAAGAAATTACGACCCCTTGCTGAAGGCATTCTCTCCCCTCCCTTGTACGTAAATGCCAATTTAGACAAATGACAATTTAGACTAAATGACAAACAAAGATAGATACTGAACGGTGCGAGTGAGGGTAAGGAAGAGCACGACAAGTTTGTCTGGACTAGTAAGGGAAAGATTTTCGATAACAAAGGAGGGGGAAGCCAACGAATCACGGGGGTTCAGCTGCGGACCTCGAGTGGTTCATCTAACAAATGAGTGTGTACTTCCACTCCACCGACATTTCAAGCAATCATCGAAATATTTTTCAAAGATCAACTGAATGATAATGTTGAGTAATTCAGCTAAATATACGCAGCCTAAAAAATACAGACTATTTGCAAGTTAAGGTAGCTGGCATTACAGATTTGTAGATGCCTTTGTACTTACCGAAATAAATTTTTGCGATTCTATGACCGATCAATTCCGCATTCAGGATTATGGGGCGCACTTTTTTACCCGACTTGGCAGAAGTGGATAAGGCATTGCTGTAATTCGCGAACTGCACTGGGCAGCCACAGCCATTCAGGTACAGTTTTCAGCAGCTGGGTTCCTTGCATCCGTGTTGATTACTGCGGTTTTTCTATATCATTAATTGCTATCTACACACCACCATTTAAAAACCGCCATTTTGTTTTTTGTAAATCAAGAAATAATTTAGGTCAGCTGCAATCATGCAGTAACATATGCTTTTATGGGGACATAAATATATATTTTAAAGTCAAGCAAACCCATAGTTATAAATAATTTGAGCAGGATATGCACTCGAATAAGTTGGAACTGAGCTACTAGGAAAAATAATATAATAAATAAATATTTTGGATCCTGCTTGAACGACATGTTGGTTCGTGGCGCTGATTATGAGGAAGTAGTTCCCGTTTTACTAACAGAAAAAATTTCCGATCACTAGTTCGTTCGTTGTCAGTTGTTTTAGGTTGAAATTTCAAACCCAACTGAAGCCTTCACCGTCATTGAAATTTTTGCTAGAACCCTTTTGATAGAGCCTATTTTAAGAGTTTCCTCGCTGAACGACTTCCGTTTTATACATGCCATTAAGGAGGAACTTGTTTAATGAGTGCGCATTATTAGTTATTTTTTGCGCACTCGTAAATAATTTCCTGTACAATGGTGTGTATTAAAAAAAATCAGACCGCCAGCACAATAAACTGCATGAATTTTGTGAAGAAATTACGTGGCTTGCCAAAAACAATTTAGCAACACAACAAACACATCAGGTCTCTTCGCAGCATTTTTTTATTATTCACATCAAATTCACCACGAGAAACCGAAATTAATAGCGGCAAGAATACGAATGAAGCTTGTTGAAAAGACGAAAGCAAATACAAACACAGTATTCGAGAAAAACTAAAAACAAACCGCTCCCCTTGAAGCGCAAGTAATTTTTCACTTCGTTGAACTGCTATCTCAAGCCGTTATACACAAAACAGAATCGTTCAGGTAAGTGAAAACGACCCTCCTCCCCGGTAATTGGCCGTCCTGGCAAAATCAAAGCATGTAGTTCAGCAGCAGTTTTGTAGAATAGTCCAGCTTGTAACGTTTATTCTCTCTGCTGCATCCACCACTTCTACACGGGGAAAACATTTCGTTGTAGCGCTTGTAATGAGTAAAAATTGTTCACTACAATGGTAAATGCAGGCTGCTTACTAAATACAAAACCTAGCACCATCCTTAACGCAAGCACGTGCAGAAATATTCTGCCTAAACTTTCAGCTTGTTAACACTCGCTATAAACATGAAATATACTGCCCTATGTGTGTTTCAATGCTGCGTTTTACGGTAGCAGTTACTTGGCTCTTTCTTGAGAAAACTGTCTGGAATTTCACCGAAAATAAGCTTCACACTCTTTGAAGTCACCGAGGATAATATTAAAAAATCTGATACACAAAGCAAGAAGGCAGCGGTTCTGCGATTTTGATGTGCCTACTCTGGTCACATAAACAATTATTCGCGACTGAATTTTCGTGCCGGCAACGTTTTATTTGAGTAAGGTTTTTATTTACAATGCGGGATCAGACTGCAAGGCAATGCAGTAGACAATGGGTTCGGAAGGCACGAACGTTCACGGTTTTTTTGCAAGACATCTATGCCAACTTGGATGTAGATGAGAATCTAATGAACCTTTATGCGTTATATATTTTAAGTGTAACGAATTAAACCGACAAGTGAAGAGGCGCTACAATTTTAACTGATTGCGTATTAAAGTGATAACGGTGTCGCCGTCGTTCGCTTCTGCCTCGTCAGGCGCCCCAGATGCGAGAAGTACCGACGGGGAAGGCCAGCGGCCGTGTAATTACTTTGTCGCTCGACAATATCTCCGCATTGCTCAAGAAAATTTTGAAACAAATGCTTCATTAGGAGGTACAGTTTAATGAAGCCAGGTTTACACACCCGTAACTCCTATACGGCACAAGAGTCTTGCTTCAACGCATGCTGAACGTTGTGAAACTGCAGTATGAGCACGGCCGCTTGTTCAGAAAACACAAACACGGAGAGAGAATAGCACGAACTGGCGTCAAAGAAATGGAACTACATGAGGGTTACCACGTAATTCTTCGCAGCACACACTAAGCACTCACATAAACGCAGCACTCACAGACACGCAGCCCTCACACACTAAGGAGCACTCAAGCGGGCCAATTGTTATAAAGGAACGCTGAAATTTTGGTTTGAACGAGTGGGACTTCTCCCGTACCGCAAAAGAAAAAAACAAAATGGTGACTCACGTTTTCAGCGACTGACCAGAACAGGCAAATGGTGGTATTCCACCAGTCATGTATACCTCAAACACCGCGACCGACACGTACAGGAGTACTACGGCGGTTGGAATGCCACAAGAGAGGCAAACGTCAGAGCGGCTAGTCCGTCCTCCAGCCCTTCCACGGAGAAAAAGAACGCGCAAAGCATAACGCTCAAGTTGTTCGACAGACACCATTGCGTTAAGGCACACAAATTACTCATTCCTAGGGAACGTGTAACACTATCACGAATAAAATTTTGAATACGCTGTACATTATCTTTAGTTCGCTTTGTTTCGTGGCACAGTGCTGTGGCTCCTTAGTAAACTACTTTTTGCTGTGTTGTAGCGTGTTCACCACTCCAACCGTCATGTTGGCGCATGCTACCCGTACGGCAAGCACGTGAACAAAAATGTCCTTTTAGCCATCTGCTGAAGCTCGGCCTCGAATGGGTTTTCTGTGTGACGCTACTTCCGGTCGTGGTTTGCCTGGCGCTGCATGAATTTGTCAGCCGACTTACTTATGAGTGGCGGATAAATGGGAAGACAATCTGGACTCATGGGGGTTTAAATCATTGGCAATAAGCCTGTCCTGCTTGGGAAGCTTTTCAGACCCCATAATAATAAATGGGTTTGGAGATGCCAGAGAAATGGTGGCAGATATCCTAAATAATTACTTTTAATCCATATCGATATCAGTGAATAACCTTCATTTGTCGTCGAATCCGTTTCTCCAACCATGTGCACTAACTGACTCTACATAACGGTCTTCCTTGGGACTAGAAGACTTGCACAGTCTGATACGCTTCTCAAAGAAAAAGCGCGATGCTGGGTTATAAGGCATATGTGCGGATGACGTATTGCGCAACTTGCATATTTAGCCGAGTCGCTTTCGTTTACCTCCAATGAGTATATTTTGGTCGGGACTCATTCGCAACGAGATGAAAACGGCGAAGATTATTCCACTGTTTAAGGCAGGCGATGCCTCCAAACCGGAAAGCGGCGGTACAATATTGGTTCACTTTTTCTTAGCCCAAGTGCTCCAAAATCATGTCCTGAAGGTTCTTGTAGGCTTCGTACAAAAAAGTAACCCTTGTCGCCCTGCTACTACGGCTTTGTTCGAAACATTGGTACGGAACTACTCTTTGAAGAATTCCCAGACTTCTTGCATGATATTCTCGATAACAATCAGGTGGCCCCTGTAGTCTCCATAGATCTATTTAAAGCGTTTGAACCTGTTAGCCACGACATCTTTTGTACTAGACTTTAAAATATGGCTTTCACGGCCACTTTTATTACGTCTTCAAAAATTACCTGTCCAATCTGTCGCAAGTAGTTTGCTAAAATAGGCCAAACGTTCACTACGATGATTCAATTGAGGAGTTCCAGAAAGGTCTGTCTGGTCCCCCTTGGAATTTTTTATATGGATAATGATTTCAGTTCAGTTAAAAGTAAAAGTAAAATATTTGAATACGCAGACGATTGACTGATTATCTCTAAGCAAACAAATTAAGAGGATTTCATGGCCATCCTTCGACAGGGTGCAAAGCAAGCGATGAATGTTTTCGAAGCCAATGAAATGAACGTTAACCCGTCAAAAATGCAACTACTTTGTTTCAGAAATTCTTTCAAGTTTGTCCCCGCCACCTATCGTGTCCTGCTTCATGCTCACAAATGTATCCCATGTACGTGTACTCCGCTTCCTTACACAGATTGCGGGAAATACATTGGGGCTCTTTATGATTCAGATGTTAGCTGGAATTCGCAGAAGCCTTCGCTTTGTGCGCGACTACGAAGCGACGCTTGTTTGCTTTATCGCATTAGGCGACTTGTACCTTATAACGTAAAAACAAAATAATTGCACGTGCACTTTCTTACACTCATCACCAAGAAGGTATTCGTAACTACTTTCACTGTTCCGGGTTGAGTAAATCAAGAGTAAACGGTTTACGGAAAGATATCCTTCAAAACATTGCATATAGAATCAACAAGCCTTCAGATATTTTGTTCCGTGCACTCGGGCGGCCTGATTTTGATACTTTATTCGGTTCTACTATTGCCCCCTGATTCCTCTGGAACAAGAACGGCTTCAACCCCAATTTTAAACAAATCTCTTCGCAATATTTTCCGTAATGTTGTTCACAGAATTCGAACACGGTATGGTGAATGTTGCAGAGCGTATTATGCGCCAATAGTTTGCAATCAGCTTCCACAGTCTGTTTGCAATCGAGAAACACTGTCTGGTCTAAAGCGAGCACTTATGGATCTTCAAAACTAAACGGTAAAAAATGTCTTTCAATTTATGTGAAATGAGTGCAAGGAATGCAAAATGCGTGATAGCGTGATTTCTGTAGTGGCATTCTTACAATAGTGTTTTACCATTACGCACTAATGCTGCATAAAATATAAACTACTTATTACCTTTCCCCCTAGCTCATCTGTTTTATTTGATAACCTTCTACACAGTGTGTTGAACTGTTTCTGTACAGTTTTAGTGTTGTTAGAAACGGTTTTCTTTTTTCAACTCCTGCAATTTTGGAACTTTGCTTTTCATTGAGCTCGCGCTTGAACTTCTCGGGCATTGCCTGGTTATGTTGTACTGAGAACGTTATTTTAGTTTATACGTTATGTGCTATTTTATTCCGTACCAGCACCTATTTTAGATGCAGAGCATCTGATTCACTCGCCTTGTCCCTCCGGCGTCGTCGTCGTTGTTGTCGGCGTTGTCCACCCCTCCGCCATTCTCCTCGCCGTGCGAGCTGCGCTCTCCGCCGCTCTCCGCCCCTCACCCCCTCTCCTCTCCGATAACGAACACTCTCTCGCGAGGGGCATTGGATTGGATTTGATTGGATTGGCTTGGATTCGGTTGGATTAGATTGGATTGGATTAAAGTGGATTGTGTTGGATTGTTTTGCGTCATAGCCGCGGCACGTTGCGTCATAGCCGCGGCAGACGCGCTGGGGCCGGCGCATGTGCAGTACTCTCTCTTTCGCGGTTTCCTCTCCTTCGGGCGCGCTGCGCATATAACCGGTGGGCCGTTCTCCGGCGAAGCAACATCCACGCTTGGCTCAAACACCTAGAGTCCACGCCGCTTTACAAGTACGCCAACGTCGTCATCGACTGGGACCAGCTTACGCAGTCCCCTCAACGTTATGCGCGCTATAAAACGCGTTCCCTTCGCCGCTCCGCCTATGCGTCGCATCTACACAGGGGTTCCCGCGAGGGGAGGTGGGAGTTTTTTGTCCTTGTGGCCGGTTGTTTTCATACAAGCCCTTGTGAGGCTTCGGCCGACTTGGTATAAAACATAGTATTTTGTTAATAGAAAGAAAATTATTTATATTACTAATATTATATTTTACCTTTTTGCCTTTTTACCATTTACTGCCTTTTTTACTGGATCTTTATGTGCACGCCGCTGATGTATTTTAGTGCGGCCTTTTTCCCCTCTCACTGCACCAGCACGAAGAATTCGGCTGTTCCTGGGCTTTTTTTAAATGTTTTGGTTGATTATTGTTCTCTCTTTTCACTAACGACGTATCTACCTCTATTAAGAGCTCGTTTTTCATTTTGTATGATGACAATGTAAATGTTTACAAAAAAATTATATGCCTAGAGGACTGCCTCGCCCTTCAACATGACATCTGATCTTTGGGGCGCTGGATTGCTGAACAGGGATTAATTCTTAACTCTAACAAGACCAAAGTTATTACCTACTGCCGGAAAACACATCTTTTCCCAAACTTTTACACGCTTAACAATGCTCGTGTTTCAAACGTTTCCGAGGTTAGAGACCTTGGAGTGCTGTTCGACCGTTCCCTCAGTTTCACTCACCATATACCACAGATAGTAGGGCGGGTCCTCCGCTTTCTGGGTGCGGTGTGCAGGTTTAAAAGAGAGTTCACTTCTCCTGTTGCTTTATAAAAGCTTTTCTCATCAGTTTAACCTCCCCCAATCAGAATACTCATCTGTGGTTTGGAATGGAACCTGCCAGTCCAACCTCCAGTATATTGAACGAGTGCGCAAAAAATTCCTGTCAATATATAAACACCGGCTAAGACGCTGTTCTGTTTGGTCCTCTAGTCAACATCAGCTAGCTAAGCTTATTTCCTTGAGTTCTAGGTGTGTTCGAGCTGATCTTATTTTTCTGCACAAGCTACTACACGGAGTCATTTCCTGCTAGAATTTCTGTCCCCGCCTATGCTTCAAGTTCCCCACAAGTACACGCGATCGCGCTATCCTTTGCATACTGGGCCAACAAGTAGTCGTCACTGGCGTATTTACTGACTGCAAAGCCTCTACAACATTCTTGAGGACAAAATGGTTGTTTAATGACTCCCTGTCCCAGTTTCGCACAGGGCTGACTATTGCTGTTTTAGCTAACCGTATATGTCTTACTCTGTTCGCATAATCTTGCTATTCTACCTTCCTTTGTTTGCTCGTTACTGCATTTTATTCAACTTGTCGTTTGTATAGCTTTTAAACTTACCTCACTATCTCCTATTTGGCTGTATGTTCACTTAACTAGTACATTATTTGTGGCTCACTCTTCCGTCCATAGAGTGTGATATCATTGTTATTGCTGTTCTTTGTGCTTCTATTACTGTAGGGTATTTTTAGTGATACGTGTTGCAGGTATCATATCGTTTTTTTGTTTTTATGTTTGTTAGTGTACCAGCACAGAGACGTCACTGTCATTTCTGGGCACTGAAAACAAATGATCGATTGATTGATTAATAATTGATTGATTATTATTGATGAATAATAATATTATTTTTATGATTACTAATATTATTGTTATTGTTAATATTGATGTTATTATTATTGATAACATCATTACTATTACTTTTTTATTATTATTATTATTCTTATTATTATTTATTTTTGTAGTGTCTTCTTCAAGAATAACGAATTGTATTGCTACTGTTATGCTCGTGGGGTCTATATTGGCTTGTATGACTTCTTTTCTACTTTTGATTAGTCTGCCATTAAAGATCTTCCTGATTGTGATGCGCAGGTAGAGCGGTTGACTTAAGTTGTCAAAGCGATATGGACAAGGTCATCCCCAAGTTGAAGCCCAGCTGCTCAAAGTACCCCTATTAGTTCTCCACACAACTTCGTACCATGCCTAAATTAAACGACTACACCCGCAAACGTCAAAGAGCAGTGGACTTGATAAATGGAGGGTGGAATTTTGTTCTAACCTAAAAATACGTAAATGTCTATCTGAGCGTGACAACGCTCCTATCTAGATTAGGTGCAGAGTATCATAATTCCCAGCCTGCAGAATCTTGGAAGTATATTCGGTCTCGTAAAAACAACTCCCGTGATCTTACCAGCCTGGTTAATTCCTATGGGGAACAGGTGCATGACGGCGCCAACTATTTCGCGCAGCAATTTACCGCTACATATGGCCAGCGCAATGAGACGGAAAAGAACTTTTTGTTGAACCATGTACAAGGGTCAAGCCTTATACTATCAGACGAAAAGCTGGTTCTTGAGAGCCTAAATCGCATGAAACCATCTTTGTGCTGTGGCCCTGACGGAATCCCTCCAGCCATAGTTAAAACGTTTGTCAGTATTTTTGTACCTTTTCTAACTTATATATTCAATAATTACCTAAAAACAAATGTCCTCCCTCACACGTGGAAAATCTCTCGAGTGCGTTCAATTTTAAAGACAGGCATGACGTCTGACGCAATTATTGAAAGGGCTGTTTCCCTCCTTTGTGCCTGCTCCAAGCTGTTTGAGACAGCGGTTCACAAAGTCCTATCAAGTTCTGTACAGAACGTACTTAAACCTATCCAGCATTGTTTTATACCGGGATGGTCGGCAACAGCAAATCTCGCCTGCTTCATGAAGCAGGCTTCTGCAGCAGTTTCGCCGAGGTGCCACTTTGACGTTGTATACTGCGACCTGAGCAAGGCATTCGATGTTGTCGGCCACTTGTTACTCAATAGTCTTTTACTGTCTGGTATTGATGCACCACTCGTGGCATTGTTGTGGAGTTATCTACACAATCGGTTTTGTTCTGTGAGTGTTAACGGCAAGACGTCCGCTGTGTACAGGACAACAAGTGGTGTGCCGCAAAGCTCTGTGTTGGGCACTCTGTTGCTTTTTATTTTTATAAACGATGTGTTAGCTACAATCAAGAAGTCTTCGTTCCTAATCTATGCTGACCGATTCAGCCGAGGACGGCTGAATCCCTCAACAAAGCTGTGTCCTCGTTCTGTAAATGGTGTTCAGATAAAAGATTAAATCTTAATCCAAAGAAAACAAACGTCATTACTTAAAGCCAAAAAACAAACAATCTTAACTTTCCTTACACCATTGACGGCGGCCCCCTGTCTAGAGTGGATGGTGTAAGAGACCTTGGAGGGCTATTTGACAGTGCCTTAACTTTCTCGCCCCATGTCGGTCAACTTACTCGGCGGGCTCTTCGCTCTCTTGGTGCTGTCTGCAGATTTTCATGGGACTTTTTGTCTCCTAATATATTCCTTAACCAGTTCAAAACACTTTGTATTCTTTAACTAGAATATGCCTCTGTCGTGTGGAATACAACCTGTCAGTCTAACAGGAAACGTATAGAGCATGTTCAGACCAAATTTCTATTAATATACAAGCATTGGTTTTCCTCTTGGCCTTCTGAGACTGCCTTAGCAGTATCCAGATCCCCATTACCTATCTCTCTGAGTTGTCGGCGAACCCGCCTAGATAATCTTTTATTAAAGAACTGCTTCATGGTATTATCTCATGCCAGAAACTACCTGCACTAGTCAGCCTTCGTGTTTCGCAAAAAAGAAAAAGGTTTACTCCCCCTTTTTCCATAAATCTAGAGAAATCAACACCTATTCCCCCCTCCAAAAAATGCAGCGTCTCTATAACTGTCGCTCTGGGAAACTTGATAAATTTCAACGTCCCCTTCGGCAGTTTTTGACAGGGTTGTTAGCTGCAATAAAATAAGTACTGTTCTTTTTGGCATATTTTTTTGTTTTTTTTGCTTGTTTTTATGTGTGCAATGTCTTCATAGTTCTTGTTTCTTGTTTAAAAGTCCTGTATGTTTGTGACTTTGTGGCGGTAATTGCTTCATTGACTTGTAATATATTACGGTAAGCTACTTGCCTTCCATAGCACACGATTTATTGTGCCGCAAGGAGCCACAGTGATGTGTCTGTACTTTCTTTTCATCTTCTGTTGCTGTATTTTCATATATTAGTTCCGGTTTTTTGCTTCGTACATTCATGTTTAAATGAATCTTCGTCTTTCCGCGTATATCTGCGAATGTGTTTTTATGTCTGCTTGCTTTACCCAACTGCTGTGACCATTGTTCCACATACTTTTGATATTGATTCACTATTAGAGTTTCTTATTCGTGTAATTTTTGTTGGGATACCTTTTTTTTATTCTTTGGGTTTATTTTTATTGCTTTTTTGTTTTCTTCTTCCCTCGTCCTTCTCGTTGACTGTTTATATTGTAAGCTTTTGCTATATATTAGTGTTGCATTTTGTCTTCCTCATTGCGCCTAAACCAAGTCATCGGCAGGTCGTGCGCACTCTAATAAACATTGATTGATGGATTGATTGATTGACTGACTGATTGAGTATCATTATTATAATTAAAATAATTATTGCATCGAATAGCAATTAGAATAGCAATGAATTCTTGCTTCCATGGATTACCGTATTCTAAAACACTCGCACTCAAAACACTGCCGCCTGCCGTCTGCATCCCCTCCGACACCTGAGCTTGATGGGGCACCAGCGACGCCTACCGCGCAGCGTGGGCACCATTCATCGTTCACTGCTGCTGTGGAAAAACCAGGCATAACACCCTCAACGCCGGACAAGCTGACCCCAGAACCGGCATTCACTGGTGTGTCCACCGAGGAACGTTGCGATGACTCGGCCCTGAAAAAACAAAGAGAGCGGGCGTGCGGCGTGTGTGGGTGCGTCTGATTCGTGTCGCATCTCTGTGTTCTAGTGTTCGAAGCGGCCTAGTCACATCTTCGTGCCAAAACGTTCCCCTTGCACCACGTCAGCGCAACTGACGGTGCACCTGTCGACAGTGAACGTCGTGCTCCTGGTTTGCCAGCGGCTGAAAGCTAAGGATACCTCGTACTCCTCTTTCTGTGGGACTCTCGACGAGGTCTCCTTCCAGCGCCGAGTGATCCCTTCTTCTGGGGCAAGGGCTGTCTTTACAAACCCTACCATGGCAAGCTGCATGCCGAGATGTTATGTCCCACCAATGTTCAAAATGCGACTAAAAGATGCGAAAAGGTGGACATCTATTATCAGAATGCGCGCGGCCTTCGCACCAAAGCGACGGAATTCTTTTCAAAGCGATTTCGTCAACTTTAACGGTTATTATTTTTTCTGAAACCTGGCTTTCTGATGACATTAGCTCTTAGGTATATTTTCCAAAAAATTACCACGTTTTGTGTAACGAGAGGAACTTCCATGGGGTGAAACAAAAGGGACGGGGGTGTTAGTTGCGGTTCATAGCGCTTTTCAATATATGTGGCGTCCTGAACTTGAGGGCGATAACGAGTCTGTCTGGTTGGACATTCGTCTGACTAGCAGTGAGAAGCTTTTACTAGGAGCGTTTTACATTCCACCAGATGTTCCTATTTCATCGTTTAAAACGCTGGTTACATCTGTAGAATAAGTTTGCTTTTCAAACCCGAATCACCAGCATATTATTCTGGGTGACCTCAATACACCGGGTCTACAATATAATTATCTTACCCATCAACACTAAAATTATTACATACAGGAATTATCCAGCATGATTTTTGCCTTTGAAGACTTCGCATCCTTGGTGCAACCTAATAATATCAAAAAGAGCTCGCAACATATCTTAGATCTTTGCTTTTCAGACATTCAAAGCGCACGAGTATTGTCTGACATCTGTTTTGCCAAAACTGACAAGCATAATCCTCCTTTTCTAGTTTCTGCTCCCGTCTCGATTCAGCGTTCTAGTGCTACACTGAAGAATAATGATATCCCTCCCTACTGTTAAGTGCGGTGTGATTACATTTACTTGTATAACTTTTTTTCTTCGTCCGATTGGTTCGAAATTCAAGAACTCCCTGATTGCTATGCGCAGGTCGAGGGGTTCACAGAAATAGTCAAACGCGGCATGAATCATTTATACCTAAGTGCGAACCATGCCGTTCAAAACAACCCTTTTGGTTCTATAATGACGTTCGTACCACCGTTAAGTTAAAAGAGTGGTATCATAGAAAATAAATGAAAACCGGGCTTGAATGGAAAGAGGACTTTAGCACTTACCGTAGAACGTGTAAAAGTCTTTATGAGCGGGACCAGCGCTCGTATCTCGATTCTGTGGAGAGCAGCGTTAATTCCCAGCATGCAACATTATGGAAATTTATTCGATACCGTAACAATAACTCACATTAGCAAATCCGTCTAGTTGATTCCTCTTAGGAGAAAGTTTGTAATGGTGCCAACCATTTTGGGCAGCAATTTATTTCTACATATGGCCAGCGAAATGAAATTGAAATACACGTAATCGTAAATAATATACAGCGTTCTAGGCTAAATGATTGCGGCGAGCAGTTGGTGCTTCAGTCTAAGGCGCAAGAAACTGTCGCTGTCGTGTGGCCCTGACGGAATACCTCCAGCTATTTTAAAAACATTCAGCAGCATTTTTCTTCCCGTTTTAACTGTAATATTCAATCACTGTTTAAAAACAAACACATTTCCTCGTAAACAGAAAATTTCTTGACTGTGCCCCACTTTTCAAGTCAGGCACCAGATGGGATGCAAAAAACTATAGATCACTTTCTCTCCATTGTGCTGCCTCCAAGCTTTTTGAGGCAGTGCTGACCAAGGTATTATGAAGTTCTGTACCGCAGTTTCTTACAAGTAAACAGCATGGCCTAATGTCAGTAAGGATGACAACAACTAATCTCGCCTGCTTCATGGAGGAAGCCTCCGCTGCACTTTCCAAGCAAAGCTAGGTAGACGTTGTTTACTTGGACCTGAGCAAAGCATTTATTGCTGTCCGCCAGGCGTTGTTACATAAGTTTAGGTAGTCGGGCAATACCACTCGTGGCATTTCTGGGTAGCTATCAAAGCAATGCACTGAGTTTCGGTAGCTTTAATGTGCAGACCTCCTCTATGTAAAAATCCACAAGCGGTGTGCCTCAAGCCTCCGTGTTGAAACATCTCTTGTTCTCTATTTCTGTGAATGATGTGTCAGTCGCAATGAAAAGTCTTCTTTTCTTCTCCATGCTGACGACATCCAAATATTCAGATGTATAAAGTTCATTGATGATTGTGACGCCCCGCAGCAAGATATATTCTTCTTTGCTAATTGCTGCTCAGATAACAGACTAAATCTTCATCCGGCGAAAACAAATGTCATGTCTTATACCAGAAAAACGAACCCCATTTTATTCCGCTACAGTATTGATGAAGATTTTCTGTCTAGAGCGGACAAGATCAAACACCTCGGACTGCTCTTCGATAGCGCCTTAACATTCTCACCTCATGTCACGAAACTGACTTGGTGGGCGCTCCGCTCGCTTTGGATGTATGCAGGTATTTATGAGATTTCCAGTCTCCTCATTGCTTCCTGAAACTTTTTATGGCAGTTCGTATTCCTCAATTTGAATATGCCTCGGTCACTAGGAATGGAACCTGAATATCTAATTGTCAACGTGTAGAGCGTGTACAGACCAAATTGGTATCAATATGTATGCATCGTTTTCCGCTGAGCTTCTCCCAATAACTGTCTCTTTAGGTTACCGCAGAACCTGCTGAGACCTTTGTTGCTTGTACAAACTGCTTCATGGTACAATTTCATGCCCGGAACTGCTTGCGGCAATCGCTTTTTGTGTTCCGAAAAAAGAAACAAGGCTTAAACACCACTTCCACACAGTTGCACAACTTAGCAGTTGTTATTTTGATAGACTGCAACGCCTATATAACCTTCACTCAGGGGAACTTGATATTTTTCGCCGTCTCTTTCGGGGGTTTTTGTCCGGGCTGTTAGCCGGGGCACGCTAACATCATTTCGAAAATACCCCTCTTCCTCAGTTATTTTCCATGTGTGTGCGTTGTTTCCACAGAGCTTATTCTCATTTGTTCGGATATATTGGTGGTGCTGCGGGCGTAATAATTGTATTTATTATGACACGCTTTTGTAGTGAACTCTTCATACATATTTTTAAGTGACCCGGGCAAGCCACAGTAACAAATGCTTCCATAACCTATCATTTTGTGCGAATAGTAAAATATTTGTTGTACTTTGTTTTATATATTTTTGTGTAATTGATGTTTCATCCTAATGCTATGGTGACTGTACAATGTGTTTTTGCCATGTACCACAATCTACAGTCTCTGTCAGTCGTGTAATGAAGTTTGGATACCACTTTTATTTTATTCCATTTACTATTTCCAGTTTTCTTATTGTTCTTCACTCACCCACCTTTTTTACTGGCTGTTTATGTGTCAGCCGCTGATGTATTTCTATGCGGCGTTTTTCTCCTCTCAATGTGGCAGCACGAAGGCTTCGCTGTTGTTGGGCACGTTATTAAAGGTTGATTGATTGATCGAATATTAACAATATTGAGGTCATCGTTCGCCGCAGCCGCCACTGGTGCAGCTTGCGAAGGCGGCACCCTCTTGTCCCACACGAAGGCTTCGGTATTAGTAGAACGCTTCAGCAGCCAACTAGCTGCGGCGTTGAGTTCTCTGGGTCCCCTTCGGACGGCCCTTTGCCTCCGCTTCTACGGTCCGACACAGCGAGCAATGGCCCGCAAGCGAACTTACTGAAGAAAAGAAGCCCTCCTCACGTTGGCGCATCGGAAGCTTCCCAGTTGGTTGTGGTGTGTTTGCGCCGACCACCGAGCTCCGGGGCCATGTTTGTTTCTTTTGTCGGCCAACACGACATCTGGGCAACTGTTGGCCCACTGGACGGATGTGCAAGTCACGTCGTTGTCGTGCAAACCCCTTAGAACCAAGTATTACTCGTATTCTTCTGTTTGCGTAATTGTTGACGCAGAGTGTTTAAGAACCTGGGCGACCCGTCTATGTGGCCAAAGGGCTGCCTCTTCAAGCCGTTTCAAGGCAAGTTCCACCCTGGCATGGTGTACAGCTGTGAAACTACTGAGCATGGCCAGTAAGAACGACACTCTCGACATTTATGTTTAAAACGCTCGGGCTCTACGTAGTAAGTCCTACGAATTTCTTAGAAATGACGTGTGCTCCAAATTTTGAACTATTGTTATTACTGAAACTTGGCTTTGCGATAATATCTCGTCTTCCGACTATTTTCTTCTGAGCTATAAAATTTTAAAAGCGCAGAAAGTTAACTGGTCCCAAGAAAAAGGGTGGCGGCGTTCTCAGCTCAGTGCAATGCGTGAAGCGTGCAGACCTTGATACCCTAGAGGAATCAGTCTGGCTTGAGGTAGGCCTCAAGAGGGGCGAGTAGCTGCTCATCGGTGCATTCTATATATCCCCGGATATTTTCCCTGCAGAATATAATCGAAAGCTCACATCTATCGAAAATGTTTCAAATGCACACTCCAACCTGAAGTAGTTATACTTCAACATGCCAGGAACTCACTGGAAGACTTCATTTGACCACAAAAACTATTAGTCAGCACAGTAATGCAGCATGTTATTAGATTTTCAATCGTTCACCCCCTTGCAGCAGTTCTGCCACGTAAACAACGTCTGTGGTAATGTTCTAGATGTGTTCTTCTCGAACTTGAAAAATGTACAAGTGTGTGGCTCCGAAATATCATTTGTACACCCCGACAATTTCACCCCCCTCTTATGGTCTCTGTCTCTGCCCTAGCCCAGTATCGCTATGGCGGTGTTGACTATTGTGCAGTCCCGCGATATGACTTCAAGCGTAGAGATTATGCTGGGGTGTATTACTTTTATTGATCTGCTTAATGGTCTAGTGTTTTTAATGTCAATGATGTATACAAACAGGTTCGACGTTTTTCCGAAATTGTCAGGAGTGGCATAAAAAGTATATCGCTGTTTATAAGCCTGTTCATTCCAAATTTCCCCACTGGTTCTCTTAAAAACTTCGAAGTTCGCCTAAACTAAGGAGAGCGGCCACATAAAAGGTCAAGCGTTGTGGGCTTGACAAGTGGAAAGCGGAGTTTAGTCGGTATCGCCTATTTTGTAAAAGCCTCTAACGGCATAACTACCAGCTCTTCATTGAGTCGTTAGAAGCTGTTACTTCTCAGAAACCGGTTTACTTCTGGAGGTATGTACGTGGCTGCTCTAAGTCATTTAAAGAACACATCCGCTTCCTTAATTCCGATGGTAAACAGGTTGGGGATGTTGCCACCAACTTTGCTCAGTACTTTTATTCTGTCTTTCAACTACCAGATGGTAACAATGAACGGCTATCGTTTCTAATACGTTTTTATTTAATACACCTATGTTCGATGAAAAACTTGTCAATGAGAGCCTTAAACGAATGAAACCATCATTTTCGTGTGGCGCAGATGGAATTCCAGCAGCCCCCATGAAGGCTTACGGCAACAGTTTTGTGCCTGTGTTAACTTCTATTTATAATAACTTTTTACTTTTCGGCAAATTTTCTCGCGCATAAAAGAACGCTCGAATGTTTCCATTGTTTAAGTCTGGTGATAACTCAGCCGTTTTTAACTATCACCCGATCTCACTCCTTTGTGTCTGCTCAAACCTGTTTGAGTCAGCTCTGCACAAAGTTTTTGCTGCCTGCGTCAAGAACGTTGTGATACCAAATCAGCACGGCTTTTTCTTGGGTTGATCGCCGGTTGCAAATCTTGCAAGCTTTATGACACTGGCTTCGGGTGGAGTTTGTAAAAACGGCCAGTTGGACGTTATTTATTTTGACCTCAGAGAGGATTTGATGAGGTGAATCATGAATTAATAATGAAGAAGCTTACTACGTCCGGTGTTTCCTTGTTGCCGTGTTGTCTAACAATCTCCTTGACCGGTCATTTTACGTAGAAATAAACTACAAAAAGTCTGCTGTTCACACTGCAACAAGCGGTGTACCATCAGGGTGTACCCGGTGTACCCATTTTTTTCTTTATCAATGATGTGTCAAAAGTGTTGACAAAATCTTCATTTCTTCTCTATGCTGAAGATGTCAAACTATTTAGGCACATTAGCAGGCGTTCAGGGCTGCTGTACGACGTAGAAGGTTGTGTCAGAATATTCTGTCTGCTGCAGAAAAACTGTAATTTTAAACCCCGCTAAAACAGGTTTTCTCGTACAGCCGGAAAACCCCACGTGTACTGTTTTCTTCCACTATTGAGGGAGCTCCACTGCAAAGGGTTGAGGAGATTAGGGACCTGGGGGTTCATTTCAACAGTACCCGCTCTGTTTCTCCTCCCATCAGGCTCATGACCCGGCCAGCGCTCCGAAGTGTTAGAAGTGTGTGTCGGAGTACAAATGAATTCTCTTCTCCTTATCCCTTTGTATTGCTTTACAATGCAATATGTATCCCTTAATTAGAATATCCTTCTGTTGCCTGGAACGGTATCTTCAAATCTAGTAGTGAAAAATAGAAGGTGTGCAGAAGCTTTTATTGATATTTGAGCACCGTTATAAAAATCACAGTTTTCATCCTGGTTCGGATTTACCCATACTTCCTTCCATTTCTTCCTTGAACTGCAAACGTATGCGTGAACATCTCACATTTCTTTACAAAATTGTTCATAGTGACCTTTCTTGCGCTGACCAGCTCAACTGCTTAGAGTTTAGTGTTCCTCAAAGGCCTACCAGGTCGCATCACCCGTTCTTGGCCGCTGCGCGCAACTCCAATCATTCTCCTGTGCGCAGAATACAGAATTGTTACAACCGCTTTTTTGAACGCCTTGACATCTGTCAAACTTCCTTAAAATTTACCTAACTGCGCTTTGATATACAGTATGTTAAACATCTATGATATCTACGTCGTTTTTTTTATTGCTGGAATTTGGTTTCTGTGATCTTTTATTTAACCAACTGGTAGTTACCCATTTTCGAAACTGTTTACTCTGATTTCTGAGTCTTATCGTTTGTCTCCATACTCTTGTGATCGTTTTTGTCGTTTTACTGTAAAAATTTTATCTTCTTGTTGTGTGGTCTTTACAACAAGCAGAGCCACGAAGGCATCTTCTATTTTAATTTTTTATCTGCACCCAGGCTCCACATGCGCTTTATTTCGGTCATTTTTATTGTCGCTTGTTTGTTTCTTACAATATGTTTCTTGTATTTTGGTTTTATGTAACAATTTGTACGCAAGCACTCAGGCCGCACTCAGGCTGTTCCTGGGCACGTAAAACCAAATGATGGGTTGATTGATCGATTGATTGATTGATTGATTGATTCATTGATTCATTGATTTATCGATTGATTGATTGATTGATTGATCGATCGATTGATTGATTGATTGATTGATTGATTGATTGATTGATTGATTGATTGATTGATTGATTGATTGATTGATTGATTGATTGATTGATTGATTAATTGATTGATTGATTCCTAACAGATGCTGTTATATCAGTGCATATGGTCAGAGATCTGTCAACTATAATCCTACCAGCAGCGTACCCCAGGGGTCCGTGCTGGACCCTCTTCTGTTCTCTCTTTTATTTAACGACGTATTTACCTGTATTAGGAGCTCGTTTTTCTGTTTCTAGGCGGACGATAGAAAGGTTTACAAAATAATTACTTGCACAGAGGACTGCGTTGCCCTTTAACATGACATTTCATCTTTCGCGCGCAGGTGTCCTAAGCAGGGAATAATTCTTAACTCTAACAAGGCCAAAGTTATTACCTACAGCCGGAAAATGCATCCTTTCCAATTCTCTTACCCACCTAATAATGCTCGTCTATAAAACGTTTCCGAGGTTACAGAGCTTGGAGTGCTGCTCGACAGTTCCCTCAGTTTCACACCCCATATACGACAGATGGTAGGGCGGGCCCTCCGCTCTCTGGGTGCGGCGTGCAGGTTAACAAGAGAGTTCACTTCTGCTGTTCCTTTTTAAAATATTTACTCACCAGTTTGCCTCCCCCAATTAGAATACTCATCTCTCGTTTGGAATAAAACCTCCCAGTCTAACCCCCACTATATTGAACGAGTGCATGAAAAATTCCTGTCTATATATAAACACCGGCTAGGACGCACTTCTGTTTCGTCCTCTTGTCAACATCAGCTACCTAAGCCTATTCCCTTGAGTTTTAGGCCTGTTCGAGCTGGTCTTATTTGTCGAGCTGGTTTACAATTTATTTATTATCGAGCTGGTCTACAAGGTACTACACGGTGCCATTTCCTGCCCAGAATTCCTGTCTAACCTTATGTCCCGAGTTCCCCGAAGTACACGCGGTCGCATTATCCATTCCATACTGGTGCAACTAGTAGACGTCACTCTCCTATCCAGAGACTGCAAAGCCTGTACAGCTTTCTTGGTGAAAAAGTGGATGTTTTAATGGCTCCCTGGCTCAGTTTCGTGCAGGGCTGAGTTGATCGGTTTGTAGCTGCCGAAATATGTCTTACTCCGTTCACAAATTCTTGTTATGCCACCTTCCTTTGATTGCTCGTTACTGCATTTTATTCTACTTCTCTTTTGTATAGCAGTTATCCTTATCTCACTATCTTCTTATTGTCTCTGCGTTCACCTAACTAGTACATTATTTGTGGCTAACTCTTCCGGCCGGAGAATGTGATATCATCGTTATTACAGTTCTTTGTGCTGATATTAGTGTAACGTACATTAGGTGATACCTGTTGTATGCATCATGTTTTTTGTTTGTTTTTATGTTTGTTAGTGGACAAGCACTAAGACATCACCGTCGTTCCTGGGCCACTGAAAATAAAGTGATTATATTATGAATCTTTTATTATATTATTATTATAAATATTTTAATATTATCATTGTTATTATTGAGTATGTGCAATCGATAAAGTACATGGGAATATTTTTTGATTCAAACATATCGTGGGGTACTCATTTGGCACACCTATGCAGCAAGCTTAGGAGTGTTGCATGGCTGATGTATCTTATCAAAAGCATTGTCCCATTCCCGGTCAAAAAAAACTGTTGTACGTGCTCTCGCTTACGGGGTATTAAGGTATGGCATTACAGTTTTCGCTTTCTGTTCGGCACGCTGCGGGGCCCGTATTGATGCTTTGTTAAAAAAACATACTTAAAAGCGTGGGCTACACCTTTCCTCGACTTTCTTCTAAAAATTTGTTCGCCGCACTAGGCTCCCCTTCATTCCGCTCGCAGTTTGCTCGAAGTTGTGTTGAAGTACTTTTGGATCACTTAATTTAAATTCGAAAATAAACCTTCACACATGCTCCGTTCTCGCGCGCGCTTGGTTGTACCTCGTTCTTCAGTGAGATACGGCGAAGCACGGCTCTCAGTCTACATTCCGAAATTGTTTGACAAATTACCAGAAGATGTGTTGTTATCGTGATCGAAGAAAATTACTCAAGAATAGGCTTACTGCAATTTAGTGCGATCAGTGGAGTTAGTAGGTCAATGTCATCCTTTTCACAGCTTCTGATGTGACGTTTGTATGCATTGGTTTCTGTTTGCAGTTTCTTTTCCTTATTTTCCTCGTTTATTGTGTTGGTTCCCTTCGCGGATGGTATTACGTTTTGCCGTTAAGTGTAACGTGCGTGTGTTTTCTTCAAACAGCAATGCTATTTTCCTCTTTCTCTTACTTCAACATGTTGTATTGCCATACCAATTGCTGGGCCATGTCCCACAAGCCTTGTAGGCTTTGACAGCCCTGTTAATCATTGTATTTCTCCTTTTGGGGCAATAAAGGTTATTATAATTGTTGTTAATATTTTTATTGTTATTATTATATTATTATTATTATTGTAATATTATATGATTTAATATTATTATTAAATAATTACTCGACTCCCTCCTCACCGATGCGCGGGAGGGAATCTCTTTTGTGAGCGACCAAGTGGCCCGGCTTCGTGAGGAAAACGAACAGGTCCGTCGTGAGAGCATGCAGTGCCTTGCTCCGCAGGCCGATCTTGTTGTCTCCCTCCGGGAGCAATTTTCTTCTTTAATGCAAGAAGGTATGCGAAGATTGATCCCGCGTAAGCGGCCCAGGAACTCTAAATTCCCCGTTTGTTTTTCAGGTGACCTCAGCGTGGCCTTGAAACATAGGAAGCGTGGCCATCGGATGGCACGGCGGACAAATATTGAGTCATGGCAACAGCAATTTGTCTATAACAGGTCTTTGTGTAAAGTGCTCTATAAGCGGCATCGTTTACAGTACATCTCTGCTGTTGAAAATAATGCTACGCGGAGTTCCAAATGCTTCTGGCAGTACGTCCCTTTTTGCTCCGGCACGAAGAGCCGAGATCACATGAGCCTTCTCGATGAAAAGGGAAATGATATCACTTCTGTTGTCGATGCATTTGCTGAGCACTTCAGTTCAGTATTTGGATCCAATACCCTCTTCCGCGCCCACGCACTGTCTTCGAATTTCTGTATCACCCTTATATGCGAAGAAGACGTTCTCAAGGCACTCAAACAGCTAAAGCCATCTCTTTCCTCTGGCCTGGATGGAATTCTCTTCGCACTTCTATAAGCTTACGGGGTCATACTAGCTCCGATACTCGCTTCTATATTTAACAACTGTATAAAATCATCCACCTTTCCGCGCCTTTGGAAAGTCACGCGTATTGTTCCTGTGTTTAGGTCTGGTGTGAAAACAAACGTAAAAACCTACAGGGCACTTTCTATTCTCTGTTCGGCAAGCACACTGCTCGAATCTATTTCACACGTACTTTTGTCGAGTAGTGTCAAAAACATCCTTCTTCCAGAACAACACGGTTTTTATCTGGCCGTTCAACTACTACGCACCTTGTGTATTTGATGTCCTTTGCCTCGGAAGCTGTGCATGGACGGGGTCAGCTCGACACCGTGTACTGTGACCTCAGCAAAGCGTTTGACATAGTTGACCATTCCTTACTTCTGCATAAAATGTTTACTTATAACATTCCCGTTTGCTTCGTGGAGTTACTCAGCAGCTATCTTAATAATAGGTCATGTTTTGAGTCTGTTAATGATGAAGAATCTGCTACCTACTATGCTTCCAGTGGTGTGCCTCAGGGATCTGTTCTCGGGCCCCTTTTGTTTTCTTTGTTTGCTAATGACGTCTCAGCCTCCATAAATTACTCTTGTTTTCTGGTATATGCTGATGACATAAAAATATTTAAAGAAGTTACTAGCGCTGATGATTGCATAGCTCTTCAGTCTGGCGTGGATGCTTTTAGCTACTGATGCTCCGCGAACAAACTTGCTCTTAGTGGCACTAAAACGAAGGTTATGTCCCACACTCATAAAAGAAAAACCATACTTTATCCGTACGTTGCTAAAAGTGTGCTGCTACCGCGTTTGTTGAAAATACCTCGCCTTGCAGTGGTCTTTAACAGTGCGCTAAACTTTTCTGCTCATGTGGATTCTATTTCTAAGCGCGCCCGTGGCTGCTTGGGGTTTGTCTGTCGAATATGAAGAGAATTCAGCAAACCCTGTCTCACTACTAAAGCTTTAGTTGTCTGTTGTCCGGCCTATTTTAAAATATGCTTCTATTTTTTGTAACTTTACGTACCAGTCGAACAGTAATATACTTGGCAAAGTGCAAAATAGGATCTTATCTATCCACAAACATCGTTTCTCCCGCCACAAGGGCAATGGTTCAAACTTTTTTACTTGTAATCCTCTCCAAAGTTTGAAGTCAAGACGAACCAATGGTGAACTAATTTTTTATTTATACTTGTACATAGAATTAATTCTTGTTCAGAGTTGCTTGCAAATGTAATTCTCAGAGTACAGTAGAAACTAACCCGCAAGTCTCCTATACTTCGTACCCGTAAGACATGCAATCGACACTGCACATTGTACCGCCTTCATGAAACATACAATCTCTACTCCCATAATATTTACCTGTTTCATACACCCCTTCGGTCTTACATGTGCGACCTTCTGACTTCTGTCTCTCCCTGACTTGGTTCCGACCAGTTTTGATTCTATTTTCATTGCCCTATTTTCGTTTACGTTGCTCGTCTTTGTTACTGTTCGTACTCATATATATCTGCCCGTTTGTATTGTCAAATTTTTATGACACTGTGTTTTATCATTTTGTGATTGTTCCAACTTTACTGTGCCGAAATCATTGATTTTGTTAAATGACCTTTATTCTTCATTCTAGTTTTTTCTTCGCTTGTATTTTGTTGTTCTTCTCACGCGTGGATGTTTTTTTGTCGTCGTCTGTCTTTTTCCTAAGTGCGCCAGAACAAAGGCAACGGCTGCACCTGGGCACTATACTAAAGAGATTGATTGATTGATTGATTGATTGATTGATTGATTGATTATTATTATTGTGTGTGGGTGTGTGTGTGTGTGCGTGCTTCCGATGCGTGTAGCATCTCCGTCGTTCGTCCATCTAGCGTCCGAGACACATCTTCGTGTCTAAACTGTCATCGTGCACCACTTCAGCCCAACTGACGGAGCATCTTTCGGCAGTACATGTCGTACGTCTGGCTTGTCAGCGGCTGAAGACAAAATACAGTTTATATTCTTCCTTCTGCGTTACTGTCGATGAGGCCTCCTTCGAGCGTTTTAGCGATCCTTTGATCTGGCCGAAGGGCTGCCTTTTCAAACCTTTCAGCGGAAAGCTGCATGCCGATATGTTATGCCCAACTGATGTCCCACACGATGAAAAAAACTAACAATAGGGTGAACATGTACTATCAAAATGTGCGCGGCCTTCGCACTAAAGCTTCCGAATGTTTTGCTTATGTACTTTCCTCAAATTTTCCAATATTGTAATTTCTAAATCCTGGCTCTGTAGCAACATTAGCTCAAGTGATTATTTCCCTCAAAATTACCAATTTTTGGGCAAAGATAGGAATTTTACTGGGGCTAAACAAAAGGGAGGGGTCTTATTAGTTGCGGTCGATAGTGGTCTTCAGTTTAAGATGCGTCAAGACATTGAGGGCGACAATGAGTGTGTCTGGCTGGACATACGACTGATTGGGGGCGAGAGGCTCTTAATAGGGGCGTTTTATATTCCCCCCGATGTTTCTATTTTTTCGTTCAATGAGCTCCCTACTTCTGTAGAAGAAGTTTCCGCTTCTCACCCAAATCACCATTATTTCGTCCTGGGGGATTTCAATGCACCTGGTGTACAATCGGACAGTCTACCTAAGCAGCATTTCAATAGTACGTACAGCCGAAATCTCGCATTATTTTAGACTTCCTAGATTTCATATCTATGGCACAACTGAATAACATCAAAAACTGCCCCGAAAATATCTTAGACCTCTGCTTTTCAAACATTCAGAACGCGCGAGTATCAATGGCGGATATCTCTCTAGTCAAACCCGACAAGCTTCATCCTCCATTTTCAGTTTCTGCTCCCGTATCGGTTCGGCATTGCGGTGCCTCACTAAAGAATAATGAACTCACTCCCTTCTGTTATGCACGTGGGGATTACATTGGCGTGTATAGGTTTTTTTCTTCGTTTGATTGGTCTGAAATTCAAGAAATCCCTGATTGCAATGCACAGGTCGAACGGTTCACCGAAATTGTCAAAAGAGGTATGGACCAAGTTATTCCCAAGAATAAACCAAACCACTCCAAGCACCCCCATTGGTTTTCGAAAGAACTTCGTACGACCCTTAAATTAAAAGACCTCTTCCACAGAAAGTATAAGAAAACCGGGATTGACGAATGGAAACAGAACTTCCGCTCTTACCGTAAATTATGTAAAAACCTTTATGAGCGGGACCAGCGCTCCTATCTCGCTTCTGTAGAGAGTATTGCGAATTCTCCGCATGGAACATTTTGGAGATACATGCGGTCCCGTAGGAACAACTCATGATCTATCAATCTTGTAGATTCCTCGGGGGACGAAGTTCATAATGTCGCCAATCACTTTGCTCAGCACTTCAGTGCCACATGCGGCCAGCGTGACGTCTCTGAAATGAACATATTGTTAAATCGCGTACAAGGCTCTAGCTTAGTGCTTTTGGACTAGCAGTTGGTGTTGGAGAGCCTAAAGCGTATGAAACCGTCATTGTCGTGTGGCGCTGACGGAATACCTCCAGCTATTCTCAAAACATACGGCAGCATTTTTGTACCTGTTTTGACTGTGATATTTAACCAGTGTCTAAAAACAAATGTGTTCCCTCTCGCGTGGAAAATTTCTCGAACGCGTCCTATTTTCAAGTCAGGCTCCAAATCGGATGCAACAAACTACAGAGCAGTTTCTCTCCTTTGTGCTTGTTCCAAGCTGTTTGAGACAGCGCTGTACAAATTACTGTCAAGTTCTGCACAGAATGTTCTTGTAAGTAAACAGCACGGCTTTATATCAGGAAGGTTGACAACAACTAATCTCTCCTACTTCATGGAGCAGGCCTCAGCAGCCATTTCTCAGAGGGGCCAGCTCGACGTTGTCTACTGTGATCTGAGCAAACCATTTGACGTTGTCTGCCACACGTTGGTACCTTAAAAGGTTTTACAGGTAGGAATTGATACACCACTCGTGGAATTGTTGGATAGTTATCTAGATAATCAGATCAGTTTCGTTAGCGTTAACGGGCAGACGTCTGCTCGATACAGACCAACAAGCGCTGTGCCTCAAGGTTCCCTGCTGGGGCCTCTCTTGTTCTCCATTTTTGTTAATGATGTGTCCGCCGCAATTAAGATGTCTTCTCTCCTTCATTACACTGACGACATTAAAATATTCAGACGGCTTGAGTCCATTATGACTGCATTGCCCTGGAGCAAGATATATCCGCATTTTCTAAGTGGTGCTCAGACAATAGAATAAAGCTAAACTCTACAAAAACAAAGGCCATGTCTAACAGCAGAAAAATGAACTGCACTTTATTTTGCTACAGTATTAACGGCGGTTGCTTGTCTAGTGTTCAAGAGATCAGAGACCTCGGCGTGCTTTTCGACAGTACCTTAACTTTCTCACATCATGTCACTCAACTTACTGGCGGGCGCTCCGCTCTCTTGGGGCTGTATGCAGTTTTTCACGGGAATTCTGGTTTCCCTATTCATTCCTCATACTATTCAAAACGCTTTGTATTCCGCAACTAGAATATCCTTCGGTCGCTTGGAATGGAACCTGTAGTTCCAACTGTCAACATATAGAGTGTGTACAGACCAAATTTTCATCAATATTTAGGCATCGTTTTCCTTAGGAGCCTATCCCTATAACTGCTTCTCTAAGCTCCCGACGGACCCACTTAGACCTTATTTTCATGTACAATTTGCTTCATGGTAATATTTTATGCCTGAACTACTTGAATGAATCAGTTTCCGCGCTCCACAAAAAGCTACAAGGCTTGCCCACCCTTTTAAATCAGCTGGAGCTCACAGCACACGTTCTCCTATTCAACGAATGCAGCATCTGCATAATTTTCACTCCGAGAAGCTCGATATCTTTCAGCGTCCTCTTCGGGAGTTTTTGGCCGGGTTGTTAGCTCTGACACACTAGGTTCATCCTCGCAGTGCTCTTTTTCTTCACTTATCGTCCTGACGTGCGCATTGACTTCACCGAGCTTGTTCTTGTACTTGGTTATTCGTGTATTGTGCAGATACTGCTACTGTAATTACCGTAAAATATTTATTTTTCTGCCATTTTTATCATTAAAAGTTGCCATATACACTTTATGCGTTTATTTGAAACTTGTAAAGACTTTCTTCTTTTCACTCACCCTTCCGTATAGTTACGCCTGTGGTAAGATTTCTTCTTGCAATTGACCAGACATTAGAGTTTCTATTGATTGTGTAATGTGGGCTAAAATTACACTAAGGTATTTTTAATCTTCTTTGAAGTTGTTGTAGTTTCTTCTTATTTTTTGTTCAATCACTGTTCATTTGCCAGCTGTTGATAAATTTGATTGCTGTCATACCTTTTCTATGCGCCAGCACTTATTGATTGTGTAAAGTCGGTTGGATTGCACTATTTTATTTCTAATCTTCTTTGCCGTTTTTGTAGTTTTTTTGCTCACTGAGTGTTTATTAGCAAATTGTTGATGTACTACAGTGCTGCATTTTCCCCTCTCAGTGCTCAAGCACGAAGGCCTCCGCTGTTCCTGGGCGCTATATTAAACAATAATTTATTGATTGATTGATTTATTATTAATATTATTGCAAGACCCATCGTTGTGGCCGAACGGTTGCCTCTTTAAACGGTTTCTAGGTCCTCTTCTTGAATTCATCCTACACACATCTGAAACATCTAATAATAATCCACCCGGATGCGCCTGAACATTCTCTATCAAAACGTTCGTGGCCTACGGACACAGGCTAGTGAGTTTTTTTATTCCGTATCTTCATCCGATTTTCATATTCTTATTCTTACGAAAACCGGGCTTGGACCAGATATTGCCCCCGGGGACTATTTCCCCGAAACTTTTAAAGTATACCGCAGTGACTGGGACTGTACAAAAGGTAAAAGTTTTGGTGGGGGTGTTCTCATAGCTATGGATCGTTCTATTACTTCCTTGAGACGCAGTGATATCGAAACTCTGGATGAATCTGTGTGGGTTGAATTATGCTGCCCAGGTAAGCGTAATATATTATTTTCTACATTTTTCTTTTCTCCAAATCTTCATCCACATGAGTATGAGTCATGCATTTCGGCCATCGAAAACGTCGTCAACTCAAATCCCCGTCATGACTTCTGTATCGCTGGCGAATTTAACGCACCTGTTATCGACTGGTCGGATGGTACCATCCAGTATCAATACCACTATGCCATAAGAAAAGGCACCTGCCTTCTCGACTTCATTTTTTTACTGACCTCCAGCAAAAAAATGGTGTAAAAAACTGCAACTGCAACACGCTTGTCCTTTGCTTTTCTAATCTTCATTCGGTCACTGTTTGCAGGTCCGACTTCAATCTTGGGTGTCCTTAGAAGTATTATCCCCCCTTGCATCTTTTTTTACCGTGTTCCCCTCAGTTCATTCGCTCCTGTCCATCTGCCCGTCCTGCCTTTAACTTTGCCGCTGGGGACTATGTAGGTTTTTTTAATTAGCTGTCGGAGTTTGATTGGTCTGAGGTTTTGAACGATGAAAAAGTTGACGAGCAAGTCGAGCAATGTTCTTCTATTATGCAAGAAGGTATGCGCAGATTCCTCCCGCGAACTCTAAATTCCCCGCTTGGTTTTCAGCTGAGCTTCGCGTGGCCTTGTAACATAAGAAGCGTGCCGGCGGACAAATAAGGAGTCATGGCAACAGCAATTTGTCTAATACAAGTCTTTGTACAATGTGCTCTATAAGCGGAATCGGTTACTGTACATCTCTGCTGTTGAAAATGATGATACGCGGAGTTCCAAATGCTTGTGGCAGTACGTCCGTTTTCGCTCCGGCACGAAGAGCTGAGAACACATCAGCCTTCTTGATGGAAAGGGAAATGATATCGCTTCTGTTGCCGATGGATTTGCTGAGCACTTGAATTCAGTATTTTGACCCAAAACCCTCTCCCGCGCCCGCGAAATGTCTTTTTGAAATTTCTGTATCACCCTTATATCCGAAGAAGACGTTCTCAAGGCACTCAAACAGCTAAAGCCATCTCTTTCCTCTGGTCTGGATGGAATTCGCTCCGCACTAATAAATGCTTACGGGGTCATACTAGCTCCGATTCTCGCTTATATATTTACAACTGTATAAAATCATTTACCTTTCCGCGCATTTGGAAAGCCACGCGTATTGTCCCTGTGTTCAAGTCTGGTATGAAAACAAAGGGTAGAAAACTACAGGCCCATTTCTAACCTCTGCTCGGCAAGCAAACTGTTCGAATCGATTTTGCACGTAATTTTGCCGAGTAGTGTCAAAAACATCCTTCTTCCAGAACAACACGGTTTTTTATCTGGCCGTTCAACTACTACAAACCTTGTGTCTTTTATGTCCTTTGCCTCAGAAGCTGTGCATGGACGGGGTCCGCTTCACACCGTGTACTGTGACCTCAGCAATGCGTTTGACTTAGTTTGCCTGTCCTTGCTTCTGCATGAAATGTCTAGTTATAACATTCCCGTTTGCTTCGTGGATTAACTCAGCAGCTATCGTAATAATAGTCATGTTTTGTCTCTGTTATAATAAAGAATCTGCTGCTACTACGCTTTCAGTGGTGTGCCTGAGGGATCTGTTCTGGGGCCCCTTTTGTTTTCTTTGTTTGTAAATGACGTCTCAGCCTCTATAAATTACTCTTGTTTTCTGTTATATGCTGATGACATAAAAGTATTTAAAGAAGTTATTAGCGCTTAAGATTGCATAGCTCTTCATTCTGACGTGGATGCTTTTAGCAAGTGATGCTCCGCGTACAAACTTGCTCTCAGTGGTACTAAATTGAAGGTTATGTCCTACACTCGTAAAACAAACCCCATACTTTATCCGTACGTTGTGAAATGGGTCCCACTATTGCATGTGTTTAAAATATCTGACCTTGGTGTGGTATTTGACAGTGCGTAAACGTTTCTGCTCATGTGGATTCTATTTCTAAACGCACACTTGACCGCTTGGGGTTTGTCTGTCGAATATCAAGAGAATTCAGGAAGCCTGTTTCACTACTAAAGCTTTATTTGTCTGTTGTCCGCCCTATTTTAGAATATGCCTCTGTTGTTTGTAACGGCACGTGCCAGTACTTGTAAAATTGCAAAATTAAGTTCATATCTATCCACAAACATCGTTTCTCCCGCCACAGTGGCAATGGTTCCGACTTTTTCACTTCTAACCCTCTCCAAAGTTATAGGTCAAGAGGAACCAATGCTGTCTTAATTTTTTTATTTAAACTTGTGCACGGAATTATTTCTTCTTCATTCTTGCTTGCAAATTTAAATCTTAGAGTACAGTCGAAACAAACCCGTAAGTCTCCTATACTTTGTACCCGTAAGACATGCAATAGACACTGCACATTGTACCGCCTTCAAGAAACATACAATCTCTACTCCCATAATATTGACCTGTTTCATACACCCCTTTGGACTTACATGTGCGACCTTCTGACTTCTGTCTCTCCCAGTTTTAATGCGATTTTCATTGCCCTATTTCCGTTTATGTCACTCGCCTTTGTTACTGTTCCTACTCATATTTATCTGCCCGTTTGTATTGTCAAATTTTTATGACACTGTGTTTTATCGTTTTGTGATTTTTCCAGATTTAGTGTGCCGAAATTATTGATTTTGTTAAATGACCTTTATTCTTCATTCTATTTTTTTCTTCGCTTGCATTTTGTTGTTCTTATCACGCGTGGATGTAATTGTGTCGTCGTCTGTCTTTTTCTTAAGTGCGCCAGAACAAAGCCTACGGCTGTACCTGGGTACTATATAAAGAGATTGATTGATTGATTGATATAATAACATTATTTTTATATTATTGCAGCCTTTTATATTTACCTGAGAGAAGACTGTTTCCAGCACCTAAATGACCCCATTGTTTGGCCGAAAGACTGCCTCTTTCGAGGAGTGTTTCGCGGATGCATGCTTGACATCTCTGAGCCAATCACATAAGACAAACAATGATGACTAGTTTGGGTATGTTTTATGAGGATGTGCGAGGTGTGTACAATGATGACTTCCGTGCATCTTTGGACGTCTTTTCCGGCAATGTTAACTCTGTTAAACACGCCCTGAAAAATGCATGCATTTGAAGCCGCTGTTGCCCATTCAGTATGGTATAGAAGTTATCTCGTGTTCGTGTTTCCCGTTCCCTTCCCATTTTCTACACTTGCACCGTTTGCCGTACACATACTCCCGTGCACCTATGTATGTGTGTCCGCGGGTGTGTGTGCATGCATGCACGTGCGCATTTGCCTGCATTTGTTCACCTTCACATGCACCCGCGTGGGCATGCGTGTATGTATGTTTTGTTTGCACTCACGAGCGTATGTGCCGTGCATACATATAAATTTTGCTTTATATGTACTTATTACCAGTATCCATGTTCCCCAGTAAGTTGCGACGGTGGATTGTACTGAACTTGCGTGTATGCCAATGTACTTTGTAGTATACCTTGTCACAAGCCCTGTCTCAGCGCGTGCTAATGTACCTGACTGTAATCTCAATTCCTTAAATGTATACATTGAGTGTGTGTGTGTGTGTGTGTGTGTGTGTGTGTGTGTGTGTGTGTGTGTGTGTGTGTGTGTGTGTGTGTGTGTGTGTGTGTGTGCGTGTGTGTGTGTGTGCGCGCGTGTGTGTGTGTGTGTGTGTGTGTGTGTGTGTGCGTGCGCGCATGCGTGCGTGCGCGCATGCTCGCGTGCTTACGTGTGTGCGAGTGCGTGTGCGTGCCTGCGAGCACGCGCGTGTGCGGTGGTACTATGTACTTTGTGATCCCTGCACTTCATAACCAGTCTCCATGTTTTACCGTTTGTTTATCTGTGTGTCGCCCTATCCTTTTTTGTGTGCACCACCCAAGAAGGCCTAGTGCTGTTGGTGGGCACCACCCAATAAACAATAAACAATAAACAACAATAAACAATAAACTAAGGCAACTGCATTTTTGGGTAATGTTCTCGCTTCGTGTTTTCCGTTATAGCTATCTCCGTATCTTGGTTGTGCACTGATATCCTGTCCAGTGAATATTTTCCTCGGAATTACAATGTATATCGTAATGATCGGGCCTTAACGGGATACAAACAAAAAGGGGACGGCGTGCTTCTTCCTGACGACAAATCTCTCCCGTGTGTGCTACGTAGCGATATTGCAAATGCAGATGAGTCTCTCTGGGTTGTAAGTCATCTTTCTAAAATAACAGCTTCTAGTTGATGTATTTTACATTCCTCCTCATGTAGCTCCTGACGCGTTCAATTTGTAATCTCCTCCATTCAACAAGTGCTTACTACTCTTTGAAACCCAATGATCCTCCTCCTTGGAGATTTTAATGCTCCTGGCGTTCAGTGGAGCCAGCTAACCTGTTCCCGCTATAACCACAACATTCAACACAAGGAAAAAAGATTACTAGATTTGGTGGCGTTCACTTCTATGGCACAGTGTATTCGCATAAAAAATTGCAGTGGAAATATTCTGGACCTGTGCTTTTCGAACTTCGATGGCGTTAGTGTTCCGCGCTCATATTGCTCTTTAGTAATACTCGACAGATTTCACCCTCGTCTTTCTACTTCCTGTTGCCTCTCTTCAATACTCCAACGTTCCGTAAGTTCCAACAACACGCAACCTCGTTACGCTTTCGCCCGGCGAGAGTATGTTGGGCTGTATGGCTACTTTTCCGCTGCCCCTTGTTCGACTGTCATTGACCACACTAATCTCAATTAACAAGTTTAGCGCTTCACTGAGATTGTACTTTTGGGTATGAAGGAATACATCCCGCAATATTTAGCGAAGTTCAAGTTTCCACACTGGCTTTCTTCTGAACAGAAGGGTGTCCAGAAACTCAAGGAACGTGCGCAAAGAAAGATGAATCGCTCTGGTGCCAACCTGTTTTCTGAAGAATTCCGGCGCTTATGTGCCCCATGTAAAATATTGCACAAACGTGATCATACTTTGTACCTGGCGTCGGTAGAAGGTAAAGCAACTCATCAACTGGGAGCCTTCTGGAAGAACGTTCACTCTATATCTAGTACAACAAAAGATTCTATCCGTGTACTAGACTGTCACGGCGATGAGGTTGCCAAGGTGGCAGACTGCTTTGCTCGTCAATTTTCTTCTTTTGGCGGGAGTAGCGGTGGTAGTGATAACAGTAGCGTCCCTTGTCACCAAGGTGAAAACTCCCGTTGTTTGCAACTGGGCAAGAACATCATTTGGACCAGCACCAAGCGGCTAAATCTCTCGCTTTCTTCTGGGCCAGATGGTATTCCTGCTGCAATTCTAAAACATATGCAAATATATTTGTTGTTGTGTTCAATTCAATATTTAATTACTGTCTCCGGTCTGGCACGTTCCCTTGCTCATGAAAAAACCCTCGCTTATTCTCTATTTTCATATCTGGACTAAAACTGATGCTTTAAACTGTAGGCCTGTCTCGCTCCTTTGTTCTGCCTCAGAAATGTTTGAGTTATCTCTTCATACGGTCTTGTCTTTCTATTTAAACACGTCCTTATTTCTAAACAATATAGACTCATGCGTGGTCCTTCAATTTTCACAAACCTTGTATTCTTGATGAAGCTGGCTGTCCCAGCAATTGTTGGTAGAAACCAGCTTGCTTTGGTCTATTGTGACATGAGCAACGCCTTTGATGTCGTCAAACCGTGTCCTCCGCGATTTGCTGCCGGCGGCGCGCCGGCATTACCTGATCGCAGAGGCCACGGTCAACCACTCGTTATTGCTTGCCAAGCTCATTCTGTTTGATGTACACGCTTTATTGGTGGGTCTTATACGTTGCTTTCTCAAGGAGCGATATTCCTATGTTAGTGTCAACGCTCAAACATCATTTACGTACTAAGCAACCAGTGGTGTGCTCCAAGGCTGTGTCCTAGATCCCCTTCTTTTTTCCATTTTTATTAACTACGTTGCTTCTGCCATTCGCGATTTTTCTTTTTTGTTGTATGCTGATGTTATGAAAATCTCCAGAGATGTGCGTAATGATCAGGACTGTAATTTTCTTCAGGCTGATATTGTGTCATTACATCGTTGGTGCACCAAAAACGACCTAACTTTGAACCCATCAAAAACAAAAGTTGTCTCCTACAGTAGAAAAACTCAACAGTTCCAATACTCTTATAAAATCGCAAGCACTGCACTGCCGACGGTTACCGACCTTCGGGTCCTGGGAGTTCTACTTGATTCTTCTCCAACTTTCTCCTCCCACGTTTCACAAATTACCCGATGCTCTCCTCGATGTCTGGGTGCTGTTTGCAGGTGTTCTAGAGAGTTTACAGGTCCTGTTCCTTTCTTAACGTTGTATTCGGCTCTCTGCTTACATCTTCTCGAATACGGTTCTGTTGTTTGGAATGGAATTTGTAAGTACAACAGTGAGCGTACGGAAAGGGTTCAAAATAGGTTCTATCAATTTTTAAGCACAGTTTCTGTCATGATCAAGGAGACACAAATGGCAACATGTCTTCTCTGAAAAGTATTCCTTCCCTTTGGGGTCGAGAGAAGCAAGGTGATATTATCGTTGTTCATAAACCTCTTCATGGAATTATTTTGTATGACGATTTGTTTACACTTATCAATGTGAACTTGCCAAACAAACCTTTCAGAAAAATTCCCGCTTTTCAGACCAGTTGCTTTAAATAGCCGACGCTCGTCCATTTGCACAATACAATGTGCATATAATGAATATTCCGTTTGCCTTGATTTATTCCAGAGCTCTTTTGCTTTGTTCTCTAATGAGTTGAAAACTTTTGTAGCTGAAGTGCTTTGTGTCATTCCAAATTTATGTACCCTATTTATTACATGCAAACTGTGTTCTTGCTTGTTCTTCACATTTTCCTGTTTGATGTTCCTTGAATATCTGTACATTTTTGTGTCAGTGTTGCAAACGCTGAAGTTTTTTGTTTTTGTTTTTATTTTGACACTTATTAACATATTTTTAGAAAACCTTCGTTTTATACGTATACTCTATGTCATGTTCAGGCCATTATTTCTAGTATAATTCCTATTTTGCTTTTTCCTAACGCTTGCAACACACGACCTGTCTTTTCTATTTTGACCTTTTGTTTTTTTCCCTTCTTTGCTTTCTGACATTTCTGTTACTAATTTTTACTGTATCGTTTCTGCCATACATATTGTTTTTGTGGGTTGTCTCATCTTAATTTTAGTGTTTTTTCGTTTTGTAAGGTTTACCGGCACCAAGACCCGAGGGTTGTTTCTTGGAACCGAAAATAAAGGTTGATTGATTGGTTGATTGATTTATTGATTGAAATTTGCTTCTGTTGCATGGAACGGCATCTCGACATCCAGTAGTGAATTAATAGAACGTGTGAACAAGAAGTCTTTATCCATTATTAGGCACCGTCATCAGAATCACAGTTTTGTGCCTGATTCTGACTTACCCATAGTTTCTTCCATCCCTTCCTTGAACTGCAGTCATATGAGTGCACATCTTACATTTCTTAAAAAAATCGTTAATGGTGACCTTTTTTGCGGAGTTCTGCTTAACTGCTTAGAGTTTAGTGTTCCACAAAGGCCCACCAGGTCGCATCGCCCGTTCTTGACCGCTGCGCGCAACTCCAAACATTCTCCTGTGCGTAAAATACAGAATTGTTACAAGCCCACATTTTAACGCTTTGGCATGTTTCGAAAATTCTTTACAATTTACCGTACTGCGCTGTTGAATACGGTATGTTAAAAACCTAAGATATCTCTGTCCTTTCGTTTTTATTTTTTTCTTCATTGCTGGAATTTGGTTACTCTGTCGTTGTGCTTACCAACTGATAGTTGCCTCTTTTTCAAACTGTTTACTGTCATTTGTTAATCTTATCATTTGACTCTATACTCTTGCCGTTGTTTTTGTTGTATAATTGTCAAACTTTGTTGCTCTGATTATTATGTGGTCTTCCTTTTTTCTTTTTACCTATAGCCATTCTCCGCCTGTGCTTTATTTCTGCCATTTTCACCACTTCAATTTGTGTGTGTCTTGTCGCTTGTTTGTTTCGTGCAATATGTTTCTTCTACTCTGTTTTCATGCAACTATCCGTGCACCAGCACTCAGGCCTCTGAGGGTTCCTGGGGACGTAGGTAAACAAGATTGCTTAATTGATCAATTAATTTATTGTTGATATATTATATACTATTTGATTTTTTTGTTATATTATTATTATTACTAATAATAATCTTATTATTATTGTTTTGTCTTATTATTTATCTTATACATTGTCAAAGTGTTATTTACATTCAATTTGTTTCCTTTTTTTATTGTATTCATCTGAGTGCCAGCACCAAGGCCTCACGGCTGTTCCTGGGCACAATAAATATACATCATTGATTGATTCATTGATTGGTTTATTGTTATTATTATATTTTTTAGGCGCATCAGCCTACATCTGGATGCAGTTCTGCGCATCACCTGAACGTTCGAGCTTCGGCCCGGCTATGTGAGCGGATGGTTTCCTGTGAGAGAGAATTCAGAGATAAATCCTGTCACAGAGAATTTCTCCTCTAAAAATGTAGATACAAACTGCAATTTATATTCAGTAAATTTATTTACGTTCATTTACCAATTCAGTAGGTTTACATATATTTACCCATATCTCAGTGCAATATTTTAGTACTTCGAGAGTATATTGCTTCTACATTTTACAGTAGTTTAAATTCAAGCTTGCGTACATTTTTTTCAGGTAATAATTTTTGTATTTTCCATGTTTATAGTAGTCAAACCTGTTTTTAAGAGCTGATATTGCATAATTTCTTCATATAGTGTTTTTATATTACATTGTTCCGTTAACTGACCCGTACCTTGACTACTTAAGTATTTTTAACAATATTTTCGCCTTTATTACTGGAGGTCCCCCGGACAGTTTTACTTTGGAACCTCCTTCTGTACTAATATCTACGTGCCATGTGTATGTACCACAAAATGTTTAATAAAACGTGTTTAAAGTAATAATTATTGTTAATAATAAAAAAATGTAGACAACAGGGTAATAGAAATGTAGCAACTCATCCTTTACCTCTTTGTTACTTTGGAAACACTTGTCCAAAGCAGGTACTTTTCAGCAAAAAGAGCAGTGTACGGCTAGGTTTTATTCTTTTATTGTACTTCCACTTCAGAAGATCAAAAGCTGGAGTTTTTGAGGTTTAGAAATAAACAAAAAGTTTCGGCGCTGAAAAGAGGGCATACATTTCTTGTTACAACATGTGTGTAAAAGAAAACGATATAAATCAGTGTACTGCCAATAACTTAAGATTGCATAGTATTATATAAAATATGACAATATACATGTATTGGACGACTCATTTTCTGAATAGGAAATAAAACTTTTTTCGGTAATACTGTGTAATATATCATTCCGTTGCCTTTGTAGGCTAAAAATGACGCTGAATTCGTGAAAGAGTAATAAACATTCATAGGTTTGTAGAAATTTTAGGAGTCCAAGAACAATGCTGTACACGCAATGGAAGGGCTTTTTGGAAATGAGGACGCTGGAGAAGTGGCAAACCGTCAAATCTATAACAAGCCACTTACCTTGCAAAATACTACAACATATTTCTGGGAGAGATGGACGTATGTTTTTATTCCGGTATAGACTGAACTTTAAAAAATGGCACAAAGAAAGTGTTCACTCATTTTCTTTCTGTTGATTTTTTCAGGATATGCAGGGCTGTCGTCCTCCATTACCCAAAGAGTGTTCTTTTTACATCTAAGTACCGTAATTCAAATTGCAGTAAGTTAGACCAAGTTGAGGTCATACGTTTCAAACATTGCACAATGGAGGCATTGTTGATGCCATTAGTGCATTGTTACTATGCTCACTATATATTACGTCCAAATTTTCAGTGAATCAAGAACACTCCCAGGGAGTCACTCACCTGAGTGTTTCATCAGACAAAATAGACTCGGTTTTTTATGTGAAATGAGAGTAACCGGAGCACTGGTTTTCCTTCTCAGCCTTACGCTAATGATGACCTGGACTTGCAATGAAATCGGGTGAGTTTCCTGCGCAACTTCGGTCAAAGCGCTACATCCACACCCTAACTGCCTAGATAAGGCTTGGGCGAAACAATTTGAGAAAACACCATACAGATCATCATCATCGTTAGCCGTACGTTTGTTGGTGCGTTTAAAAGACTGCGTTTAAAATTTTGTCCCACAAGCGTCTCGGTCATTTTGTTACACTATATCTCCACAGGGCTCGGATGCATCGTTCCTGTAAAATAAACCAGTTCTTATGAAGTCACCATAGGCATTTACGTTTAATAACACCCCTTCTCCTGATTGGTGCCCCCAACGAAGAAATCCAGCTATGTAGTAAAAACACTTTGTGCGGTACCCGCGTGGCAAGGCTACAAGACTACTGTACCTCATTGACTATCAACTTTCTCCGACATTTTTCATTTTCTGTTCCACGAATGGATAAGCCCGCAATCGTAATCCCTCGCCTGCACCTTATATTTTGGTGGCATGTAAATAACCGCGAGCTGTACGTTGTAATAATCGAGAATGGCAAATGTAATGCTTTAATTGCATACAAATCTCGGCTTTCCCCGTGTAAACACACTTAAAGGCAGAAATCCAGTACCATACCTTAGCTGTGGTTTCCGAACTAGTTTTTGTTTGAGGCGCTGCACGATGCCAACTCGCTGATTATGCTGGCACACCTATGAACGCTCTCATGCTCGGGGAAGATTACCATTGGGTAGAATTGTGTCCGCGTGGTACTCTTCATTCACACACTACAACAAAAGCCAATGGAGATGGCCGGATTATTCGACTCGACTAATAACTGCAGGTTTAGCTTTGTAAGTACACCAAGCTAAGTTATGCATTTCATGACGAGTCCTCCGCCACCATTATCACTTGGTTTAATATTACATGACGTAATACACAATACTGAGCCATTCGTACAGACTATTATTTATGTAATAAACAACTTGAATAAAGTTGTGATTTTTTGGATAACGGTAGAATAACCTTCTCGGTTGCCTTCACACACTTGAATGTGCAGTTGTTATTAAAATCTAACATTTACTAAATCATCTTTACTGACACCGCGACTAATCAGGTATTCCGGCGTGCACATAATACTTGTAACACAGCCATTTTACACGCGGCGCAAGCGATAAAACACGACATACTTTTTATCATTCTGCTTGCTGTGTTTCTCTCCATTGCTGCCAATTGATCATTCCCCTCAGACAATAAAAAATTCTGCCGGTCTGTCGTCCTGCTCGTTGGTTGCCCTATAGCGGGAAATTTTTTGTTTGTTATGAGAAAAGCGTTATGGTAGCATCGTGTATATAGGAAATTATCGGGAAGATTTTGTCATTGCGGCTGCTTTTACATGAGAAAGAGGTGTTCACTAAGTTGCCCTGCAATCTGCAGAGTTAAGAACATATACATTTTACTAACCATGCTTGTCTCACAAATTATGTGTTTTTGTATTCAAGGGTTATGTGTTTATTTAACCATTTTCGTCCCTTCGGAAAGACTGAGAGCCATTAATAAAACAAATGCCAGAGATGATACCGGCGTGGATTCATAGAACGTCGCTTCCCGTTTTAATACCATGAAGTTTAAAGCATCAACCAATGAATCGCCTCTAACTATAAAATTCATGATAAGAACGGCGGTTAAATTTTAGGGCAATTTTTTCGTCTCTATCAATGTACCTGTTTAAATAAAAAATGAAGTAACAAAAGAAAAGCACCCTGGTAATATTTAAAATCCCCCCACCCCGCGTCTGTTATGCAAAGCCAACCATAACACAAGGAAGTAAAATAAACGAAACAATTCAACATATAAACATGCAAATATTGAATTTATAAATTGGTATAATACTTTAACAAATGAATGAAATAATAACAAGTAAAGAAATCAATCAATCTATAAATCACAGTGGTGTTTGACAATGTTCACGCTGACTACCCGTGAAGTTAATATAGAGATCCTGGCGAAAGCAATGTTTTTTGCTGTGGTAAGCAGTGTGAGTTCGGCATGAAGGGCTAGTGTTATCGCAGGTTTGACAGTATTTTTTATGTTTTGATGAAATATGCATCAAAGCATATTTTGCAGAGGGCGCTACTGATTGTTGCACTGCGTGAATTCTTGTGCGTTTTTATTTTAGTGCCACTCGTACTGGCCGCTCGATTTTGGCATTTAGAGGTGGATGTACTCGGCAAGCCTCGGTAAGATTCCGTGCGAACTTCTTCAGCCAATTTTTTTGAATTTTCGCCGTAGGAATTTGTTCATTTTTTGCACAGTATAAGCCAATCATAGGCAAACAACTGGTCGTACGCAACTCTGCCCAGGCGTACGCAATCGCTAAAACAAACGTTGCGGCATTCAGAGATTCATTGTGAAGTAAGGCCGAATTACTGGGAACTTTTTTGCGAAAGCCAAATTTTCAGAGGCACAAGCTTTTGCAATTTGCTTTGTAATATTCAGTGCCAACACTCCAAAACGGTCGCCACGAGTGACACCGATTGAAGAGAAAAGTGCCGTTATGTATTATATTTGAGGGTCTTATACTAGCCATGCCCATCCACACACAGAGCTCCCCATACTCTCCATATGAACTGCCACCAATGTCAATACACTGAAATTTTAACGTTCACCTTTTTATTTTCAGTTATATTTTCATGGTATTCAACTGCTTGGTGGTTGTGGGAAACGCACGCTCACGGGCGTGCACTCGTAATTTTTTTGGTGCTTTTACTATGAAACAAAAATTTGCAATTTGATTAACAGCCTCGATTTTTAAAAACCACACATATTACGCTATTTCAAATTTAATTAAGCTAACAGGCTTTCTTCTTTTTTGAGCAAACGTTGTATCTACCAATTTTGCAGCATTATTCGTAATTGTGAATTCCCATAGAATGTTGTATACTAAGTTTCGGTATTGTAAAGACTGTATATATGATAAGAAAATTAGGTAAGTGGTTTTGCTGTGTAACGGTCTCTACGGAGGTTTCTCTGAAAGATACTTGGTCAATGGGTTTGCGTAACCTTATCCTCTGACAAGTTTATGGCGTTTTTGTTTTCACGAAGACGTAAATCTCATTTATTACCAAATTATCTTCAAAAGCCTTTGGTTGACGAAATAAGAAAGTGTCTGGTTAAGGTCTCCGAAGGTCTTCTAATACATTCTCTTTCCTCGATACGCGTCTTTAAAATGTGAACCCTAAACATTTTAAACAATACCAAAGTTTCAGCGATAATAGCGGTCTAGTGGTGCGTTCAGACTTACTAAAATACAAATAAATGCTAAAGTTTTGAAACAATTGCCGTCGATAATATAAACAAATAGTAGAAGGTCAACCAATATTTTATGTTTTTGTATATTTCATTATTTCCTAATATTAATGGTACCCCAGGACGGAGTAACAATAATTTCGCAGTTTCAAAAAGGAGGCTACATTACGTAACCGAAAATAAATGGTGCCAACGACGGAAGCAAAAGGTGTACCGGCTAACCTACGCGGGCCCCATCACTGACTTTGTATTGCACGGCGCGCTTGACAGAGAGATCAGTTCCCCACATGTCTTACAACGTAATATCGGTGCATAGATCAATAAATCAATTATTATAGAATATGTTAAATTTCGTCAATATATGTACAAAGAACTTTGAATAAATTGAATGGGGTGCTCTTTACATTCGACATATTGCCAACGTATTAAAGTATGCAAAATCAGCAAGGAACACTTTCTTAAAACAGAAAAGGCAGGGTTTGGCTTTCAGGAACTGTTTGTGATGCACAAGAAGTGAAGAAAACATTTATTTCATACTTTAACCGAGGATTTTAACGACCTCTATTGGCGAGTGAGGAAAGTGTTGTGAGAGACTGCCCCTTCAATCTGGGAATGGCAGAGCAACTGGAGTTACGACGAGGCAGCAAAAGCGAAGGCAGCAAAACCATCCGATCCCGGGACATAATTTAACATGTAATGTGTAATCATCGCATGAAACACAGTTGTTTTCTATCATCAAACGCGCCATCATATCTTTTTACCACTGAAATTGCGACGAGGCCCTATATAAACATCCAACACACAGCAGCGAATGGAAATTTTGTGACTCAATGTGAGTGAATGACGACCACTACGACAATTGTCATGGTGGCCCGGTACACAGACGCACCTATACAAAACCAGCATGGCTGATACATCTCTGGCCTGCACTGTGTCAGTCAACCAAGTCGCCGACCGCGTCACGACACAAGAAGTGCGGCTAGACGCAAGCAGAGTAAGGTCAATGATGTGGGACGAAGCGAATCGCAAAGTACCAGCTTCCGGGGTGTCAGCTATGTTTAAGGCTTATACGAAGCACGGCGTGCAAAAAGTGAGAAACCATGACAATGGAGGATTGAGAACAGGAACCGTAGCACGCGGCACTGGGAGACAAATACACAAGTGATGCACAGTGGAGACGCAGAATGAGGCAGAGTCTTCACAGAAACTCCGATGATAACAGGAACCGGAAACGCGAATGGCACAACAGAGCTCACAATTCACGCCATGACGATGCAAACTACTCCACACGTGCTAAAAAAATTATCACAAGGCAACCCAGCCAAAGCGGCTAACAGCGGTGGTGCGATACGAGCGGCCAACGAAAGCGCTTCAATTGAGATCATCACAATGTACGACCTCACGGCCACTGCACCAACTTTCTCCGGAAGAAACAAGATCCTATGGAAATCGACCAGGGCCGGGGAGATTCTCGGTAGTGATATGTTTATGCTACACGCCGAACCTCCAAGATTGCGCGTACATGCAGCAGCTTGGCATCGTATGGACGGCTAAACCTCAATAGTTGGACAATTTCGCTACCAGACTAACGAGAGGAGTTTTACATGACACCTCAGTTTTACATGACACCTCAACGTAAATATACGGCGACCAAAGGAAGATAAAACATTCACTTACTATATGCAAACCAGCCTTCAAAAGATAAAACTCGGCAAGTGCGTGCTAACCAACCCCCATATCGTTGACTGGTTAATTTAGGTTGCACGATCGGAAAGTGCAAGGAATGTATTCGCTGCTTTTCACGACCAGACGAAAGCACAGTTATTAAAATTTAGCTCTTCTAGAAAAATCGACTTGTGCGAGACTCGGGGAAAAGCGACAACACACACATGAAACCGCTCCCAAAGAATGAGGCACCGACAAGTAGTTTGAAAAGTAACAGCCTGCCGTTAGACAAGCAAACCACACCTCCTGCAGATATGTGCGCTCGTTGAATTCAATGAGGCACTGCTAAAAGTGTTGCCCAAAGCCCGAGATACTGCCAAGGATGAGACGGCGGCCGCTGCGCAAAGGGAGCAATAAAGACCGCTTAGAGAGCAGACCACCCACCGCATAGGAACACCGTGGTCAAATGAAGCCATAACACTCCCACCACAGAAGATCAATTCGAACGAGCCGCCAGCACTACTTTATACAGGATCTAGGGGATTCTAGGGTAATTGGTGTTTGGAGTAAAGCATAATTTTATTATTAGTTGCAGAGCACTTGAGTTGCTCGCTTGTCGTCGTAGTTCGCTTGCTGGACCCAAGCAGAGCAACACGGCTTTCATTCGTACATTCCGCCATTGCGTCTTCGCCCAGATGCTTAGTCAATCACGCCGTTTATATAGTCATAGGCGTTCCAAACTGATAAACTGCTGGCGCTTGGGATAAACTGCTTGCGCTTGTCATAGGAGAAATGTAGTTAATTAACCTTGAGAGCCCGCGTTCACTTATTTAGGAACGCTGGTCGGGGGACATTTTACCGCAGTAAGGGTAAAAAGTGGCACTGCAACGCCCGCGCGTGCGGGAGAAAACGCAAGCACAAAAATGCAACTCAGCTTCCAAAGTTTTAGGGAGGGGGCGCGGAAACACTGCGAAGGCGGAAATTTGAATTGCATTGAATGCTAGTATTGCGCGCATAACGGCCTAGCAGCATATTAGGGCCAATCACATATCTGCACTTCGACAACTTCCACGTTGCGTTGAACAGCTCTATTTTCTGTACCCCATAGGGACGGCGTAATCAAGGGATCATCGCTGTGGAGAATAAAAACACAGCCGTCGATATGATGCACTTGTCTATTTGAAGGTGTCAACTTTCTTCCCCACCCCGCTGCCATATGGCTCAACTGGCGAAATTGCATCTCATGTAACTACGTCGAGCGTTAATCAAATGGAGGACATGCGTTCGAATGGATAGCGAAAAAAGGTTCGCAAGATGCGTCGGTAACAAAGAATGCAGAAAACGTCATTTCACGACACATATGCACTAATGAAAGCGAAAAAAGGCTCTGCAGCAGTATGTTGAAATATTGCATTGAACCCCAACAAGCAAGAAAGTCGAAAGCTACCGTAACCGCAAGAAGTTCGCATTAAAAATTGCATCTAGAGCCGGCAAGTTACTCTACGGAGAAAAGTTAAAGCTTGAAGTCTGTCCTGATAGCAAACCTTACGGTTTTATAAACTCCTGCAATAGAATAAGTCACTGAACAAATGCTCATCGTACGAATGACCTTAGTGACCCAAAACTAGTTGTTATGCCACCCTATTCGACGATTGACGTGAAAAAAAAGTTCATCAGGGAAGAAATTGTGGACTTGCTGATAACAGGCATGCGCGAGTAGAAGACAGCATATGCTTTACCCGTAATTGTAGTAAACCAATCACACCAGGAATCAACACTGAAAAATTTTGTGTTGATTGGTGTTTTTTGAATGCGAAAGCTACCGAACCGGCTTATAAAAGACAAAAATTGCCACAATACTTCGCAAGTGCCATGATTACAGCTTTTCTCGAAAGAGAGCGCTAAGAAACGCAAATCAATATTTTTTCTACCTGAGCGGTAAGGTTTGGTATTACAAAGCTACAAAACCAACAAAACTACGACCAATGTACGAGGGTTCTATACACTCAAATCGGGGTAGAAAGAAGCATGCACTATTGCCACCAGGGGTAGTGCATGCTGAGACAGGTAAATAGTTATTTACGCACAAAAAGGGCTTCAAGGAGACGCAGCCGCTGGTGACATGCAAAGTACCAAGAACATACTCGAACGAATCTGAACAAAACGTCCAATCTCAATGTTGCACCCGTGTCAAGCTTCCGGTAAAAAATAGCGAAGGGGTGTCGCTCGGAACAGAAAACAATCAGCCATGTCAAACAAAACTGACGCTATAGCATGCTTATTGGGTCACGAACTACTACGAAAAGGCAACAGATTCAATAGCCCTGTCGCGTTAGACGAGATACTACAGAACACTATCAACGAATGCGAGAAACGTCGGGAGAGACTTCAGGAAAACGATGGAAAAGAGTGATAACATGACATGGCGATGAGCCGGCCGAAGGGAAGGTGCTAGTCTTTAGCAAATATCTCGTCATGTAATCTACAACCATCGAAAATAGGCACAGATTTTAGGACATCGAATGTGGGATCATTTTCTTCAACCTCGAACAGTATTCATGCCAGATCCAGAAATCCGTATTCTCCAGCATTATGCTGGTAAGAGGAGGGCGTACTTCGATTGACGGAAAAGGTCTAATAGTCAGGAGAAGAAAGAATGCAGTGTACAGACAAGACACCATCGTTTTCTGGGCTTTCAAGTTGGCTGATGTCTAGAGATTGTACCGCAGAAGCGGCCGGAGCACTAGCGAACTAAGTAATCGATAATAGAAAGCCCAAGCGAAATACCTACACGATAATGAATTCCGGTGGCGGTGAAAGCTTGTTATACTGTGAAAAGTGAGAAACCAGCATGGCTCAATTTTTGCGGGGCCGAAATACCGAATTGGCTGAAACGTTACCTCTAGGGCTACAAAACGGCGTAATTCCTTCCACACGGCTGATTTTGGTGCAATAAATCCCGCTATAAATCAAACAAGTATATACAAGAATTAAGCAAATCTCGCCCTTCGAACAGCACACAGAAGTAAAGAAGACAAATATTACGCGTTTTTTCTAGGAAGAAAGGCGACCATACCATGATTTTGCAAACTTTTACGGCTTCTCATACATGTTTTTTACATAAACATCAAAACCACCAGTTCAAAAAAACATTGCCTTAAATGAGCACACGCATGTCATATGCTCTGTGAGCATAAATGTTTTATAGGACGCAACAAAAACACCATCCAAACTAATACAAACGGAAGAAAGCAAGTCGTCAACACCAGCATAAACCGAAACTAGCCCCTGCAGAAACATCAACTGATTTAGTAGCGAGCTTTTAGAACGAAGAATGGCGGCAACAAAAACATGTTAGCTGAGGGCACGGAATCTGATACGCCCTAAAGCAGCTTTCACGTTAAGCCGATCACATGTGAGCCTTGCCGCAATGGACATGTGAAACGCTACACGCAACTTACCACTCACCCGTGGTTCACCCATTAGTCACCAAAGTGGGTGAATACTGTGGCTCGTTGAAAGCAGCTAAATAGGTGCACGAAATGTAGCGGAAGAGGACAGGGGAGAGGAGTATGTGAACATTCAGGATTACGAAACAGGAAAAATTTTTGGCAGAGAGTAACGCGGGGAATGGCTGGGGATGCTGAAAGAAAATAAGAGGGTGATCTGGGAATAACGATTAAAAAACCGACTGGTAGGGTACGTCGGCACCTTTAAGGAGATAAGAGGCGAGAAAAGTGGTTTTCAACTGAGGAAGGCGTGGAATGTACAAATGTTTTTTTTTTTTTTTTGTAGCAAAGGCTGAGAGGACGAGCCACGCCCAGATTATGTCTAGAACAACAGAATCGCAGAGAATAAGCATACGGATGACGACGATTTATGAAAGGAAGTGCAGAGGCCGTGAAGATGTACTGCATTATAATATAGAGGCAGGAATAGTACGCAGACAGCCACCAAAAAATTGATCCGCGGTCTACACGGCTTTCTCTATGTTTAAAACTTTTTGTAGAAGGCTGTTTTGAGGTCCTCCGAAGTCATCCGTAAGCACCGACTTTTAAGCGTCATAATCGATATGAATACGGCGCACTTGCGAATAAATAGTGACCGGATATCTGACTTTTTAATGTTTGAAAGTAAAAGAGGTGTATATTTTTTAGTACCACCCTTGTGTAAAGTTCTTCTGTCCAATACTAGTATTTGGTTTTACAAAAATGTAACATTTATTATTTCAGTGTAATGGAGACGACGAGTGCCCTGGCCAAGATTGTTATTGTCACCCAACAAAACGTTTCTGCATGCTAAGATAGCTTCTTTCACGAAACTGAGGTTAACAAGGCAACATCCCACCTAATTATCTTTTCTTGTGGTTCCACGTTGCTGTCATGTACGATGGTGCCGCTTGTTTGCGAAGACAAATAAATCACGGACTGACAAACAATCAGTGTCACTTTTGGTTGTGAATACCACAAAAACTGGCGTCATTTCTTACAAACGTCATGAACGTATTTTCTAATATCGCAATAAGGGCAGAACTCTAACTTACCTTTGCCATTTGAACACGAAGATGTTTGAATCAGTCCACAATACGGATACGTTATGAAGCACTTGTTACAACCATACTCTCATAACTTGGTCCTAAAAGTCATTTCAAATATAATTCGCGTAATATTTTTTCTGCTTTTGTGAAGTTCTGTGGTCAATTACATGTACCGGTAAGTAACTCTTTCTATTGTACAAAATACACTACGGGTGCCTCTTCTTTACACCTTTCACGTTTTAACGAGAGTGATAAAACTGACTATCGGCCTAGCCAACACTTTATGTCATGATGGTAATATACAAAAATTCTGCCATGCTTCGACATCCTCTTTTTAGAAGCAACTCTTGGTTCAGATACCTGTTTTGTCTTCTAAAGTAGCTTTACAAAAAATTGTTTTTGTTAAAACCTTATATGTCTATGTTTAAATACCCTCGTCTCTTGACATGTTGGTCAGAGCGTTCATGAAGATGGCTTGTTTATGGAACTTTATAAAATATTGATTTTGATTGGTGGTGTGGTTTCCAGACTTTTTAGGGTTCCACCTCTGCCCCGGCGGAAAGTGTGCTTTGCCTGACCAGTTTTTCTGCCGTAGATTGTGAAAACATTTAAATGGTGAATAAATTGAAACACTGCTAATTGTTCACTGTTTTGTTTCTGACACACCTATACGTGTGATTTACCCGACTGCATTTCTGGCTCTAGATTGTGAAAACATGCAAGTGATGAATAAATGAAAACACCTCAATTCAGTTCTTTGGGACTCTAGGGTTGTCCAGCTGTCTTGTGTGCCTCGCAAAGTGTGTCAGTGTCAGGAGACTCCAGCTACAAATACGTTCCCTGAGAAGGGGATTGCGGCAATGGCTGCTGAAATATGTATATGCAATAAAGCAGTGAGCTTTGCATTCAGCAGCCACTTTTGATATGTAAATGCCGAACACATTTTTTACTTCTTTGCATATAGTACGCAAAGCCCACAGTTACACATGGTGCATATACGCGCAAGTGTGCACATGCTATGTGAGCATGGTTGGCTTGTTTAGATCAGCCATGAAAAGAAAATATAAAATTAAAAAAAAACTGTGGTGCCAAAAAAACACGGATACCAGTTTAAGTAGAAACTTTAAAAAATTATAAATGTTACGGAAAATAGATGAAGCAATGCAACTCCTCCAGGTACTTTCTTGTGGTGTAAAATTAGGCGCCCTTAAACCGTGATATAACGAATGTGAGAAAAGTTCACAAATTGTCGTTATATTCAGGGTTTCGTTAGATGCAGGTTTTGATTTTAGGCTCTCGGGATTGACGCGGAAACAAAGGCCAAGTGCTAGGCATCAGGGAAGGTGAACTCTTTTTGAGGATTTTTTTCGCAGTGCAAAGCTGTGTGTGTAGCGCCTGCAGCTTGCGCACTAGCTTGTACAAAATAGCAAGGTCATGTACCCCCGCATTCGTAAACGTAACTTAAGTAATAAGTTTGCTTTTGCACTGTTTAGTGCCTTAACGCATTTCAAGAACCAAACGTGTGTTGAAAGAGCGCCTTCTCACGAACTTGACCTCCTTTACCGCAATCAAATTTGTTACGAGTGTGCTAGTCTGAACATTGTCCCGGGCTACGGCAATACTTCTTAATATCGGTGACGACATTTATTATTATGAGCTTGTTTTCAAAGACAAAACTTTGTTCTAATGCATTAGAACCTATCATCCATGAACCTATACCACAGATAGCAGTTGCGGTGAGCAACTACAAGCCGTCAGGCAGAAGTGGCATCTCAAAACAAAAGTCTCGAACCAATACCGCACTTGCACTTGGAAACGCACCGTATTTTGCTATTCTGACGAAAATAAGCAAGTGTAGTTTCTGCTGTTACCTGGTTTGGTGTCATGATACAGAGGCAAAACCAGAAGTAAATTCTATACGTTAGTCACGGGTGCTTACTGCACCATTCATCCTCATTATTACGAATTTTGTTTCTAGGTAAATCTAGACGCTCTCGTAGGCGCTGGCTTTTTAGAATATTGCGAGCATTCGATAAATTATTGCACTTCTCTCGCCGATTTTTAGCAAATGTGCAAGAAACAATGAGTTGTCAGCTTAGCGACTTTACTAATTCTAGGTTAACTGCCGTAATGTTTTCGTTGCATAGAGGTCGCAAACACATAGGTTTCAATGGGGCTTCATTCAATCCAGTAGGTCGTTACACAGAGGTTCGTTACATCGAGGTTCAAGTGTATTTATATGAAATTGTCTGCGTACTTTATAGTGGGCAACCAAAATCATCGCGAAGAAAAGGAACCGTGCGGCTGCAGGGTAATTCTAGTGTTCGTTCATTTTACGAATTCCAAGCTACTTTGCACCTAATGCACTTATCACTATTTTGATAGTTTTCACTATATTTGTAGTAAGAAATGTTATAAAGTAAAAAATTGAAAAGCTTTTTATTATTTCCTGCCGTTTTGGTTTCTTCGATTTCAACACATATTTTGTGGCCGCAATGAGCTGAATGCTTATGAAAAGCTTGTTATTTCAAAATAGACAAATTCTGTCTTTGTGGCCTCTATAAATAAAACTCTGAGATGTGCGGATTTCCAAAAAGCAAAACAGGGATTTGAAAACGAGCTGAATGTGCGGCAACTTTTTCCGCTAGAATATAAAGGGCCGCATGTCAGTTTAGCATGGCGGTGCGGAAACCATATTCTTGCACATGGTAAACGCTGCATGTCACCCTAAGAGAAAAGGAAGAGAATGATCAAAACAAAACTTTTTCACTGTCGTTTCTAACAATTACAGTGGAACCTTGTTCATTTTAAGAAATGAAAGTCTATGTGAGTTGCGCCGGGACTAGACAAAAAAGAACGTAGCAGCTTGGGAACACCCAAGCACTGAGGAACGTAAGAGCGGGGCTCTACTGTATTCTAAATTCTAATACCTATCTCAGTCATAAAAAATTCTATTAATTCGTGAACTGTTGCTTTTGTATAACAAAATTTGTTCTAATTTTCAAAAAGAAAACACTGATGCTTCAACTTTATAAAATTGGCACATATTTATTGATAAACTAAACATGGTTTGCTTCACCAAAAAAAAAACAAATATAAAGAAGGTCTGGGGAACGAAAAATGTTGGGCTAAGTTTAATAAACCCGGCAAATGCCTAAATTCGCACCACTTAGCGCGTAACAAGGAAAGAACGCACAGCCTTTATATAGAGAGAATGCTTCCTAGGCCACGAGAAAAGAGGGTACAAGAGGATATGTGGTATCACTTCCAGATATTTCTCCCATATGGGAAAATCGCTTACTTCAATCACATTTTCGGGCGTAAAGTAGGGGCTATCGAATCCGTACCATTATAACTATTCACACCAGACCATTCGCAATATCGGTTTCGGCGTAGGTGTCCAATTTATAAAGACACTCAAGATGGCGATAACATATAGCTTTCCGCAAAAGTGAGAGGGGGATCGGGGGCCCAACGCAGGTACAAAATGATTACGCCAGATAGTGCAACACTTCAGTTCTTTTTTTCAGTTATGAAGGGTAATAAGAAAACAGAAAAGGAATATACTCTGGGCTCCCGCATGCCTATTGTCACCACAATACGACAAAGCTCGACATTACCGCTTACGAGTGCCCCGTTAAGAAATACATCCACATCGGTTGTTCACAGGTGTGCGTGCTCACTGGTAGACTCTATTAGGCAATTGTATAGTTATAACCTCAAATATTGTGGGCTGCTAGACAAATAAACACATGTTTAACCGACCTTCTGCTGTGACTATTGGGAAGATCGTTTACATTTATGGTGGCCTTTAGGTGTGATGTTTTTGGTGTGATGACTACTTAGGTGTGATCGTTTACTTTTATGGCAGCCTTTAGGCGTAATGTCGAAGTGACGAATTTCCGCCCTATTCATCCCGTCAAGTTTCCAATCTATCAGCGGGGTGTTGGATCTACGAGCAGAATGATAAATCTAAAAGTCGCTGCGGTAGGAACGTAGGCACATAAAGGGTTTATTCCTAAAGCGATGCCTGTGATACCGTAACAGACGCGCTATAACGGTAGCTGCGAAAGATGTCAGAGTGAAGCAGGGCATCACGGGCAATATCCTTGGTGAATGCTCGCGAGCTGACAAAGTGAAGGTGAAAGAAGAAACAAAATCGCATCGCCGAATTTAGCGGCTTTGATTGGCAAATAATCATTTGATACTCAATGCCTTAATCAAATTCTACACGCAGGTGACCCCTAACACATTGAGTTATTAAAAAATTTGTGGGATAGTGCATCGTCACAGAGGGTTTATGAACTCCTTTAAAACGAGAAACGTCCCAGCAATAACTCTGTCCGATTACATTCATCTTCAAAAGCGGAGACTTGAGTTGCTACAGAGCCACGCGGGGGCTGAGCAGCGTGGTGTCCCTTCACATGGGCTTCTACATTTTTCAACAGATTGTTGCGTAATATCAACGTTAATTCCGTAAAAGTCATCACAACGTTTGGCAAAGGACTCAAATATTTCATGAAACCTTTTCTCCGAAGGTTCGCCCACCAGCTGAACTGCACCAGCAGATGTTTTGTCTATGGGCGGCCCATCCACTAACTCTGGTCGAGACTTCGGCGCACCGCAGTGAGCGGCGACAACGTGCTAGTCCACGCCGCCTGCTATTCAGGGCCTCACCAAGTTTCCCAGATGCATTCCATCGAGATCCAGGCTGCACTTTCGCCGCTGCTCTGCATGGTCGTGTGTACTATGGCAGACACTCAATCTCGCACAGGGAGCTAGAGGAAGCCGCCATTTTTCAGCGCACACTTTCTTTCGTAGCATCGGGTTTGACGTTTATCGGAGCGTTCTACACCAATATTTATTTGGAGCAGTAGTGTATTCAATTGAGTGCAGAGACAATCACAAGCCAATCGTTCAAGGTAGGCATGCACTTTTACTCGACTTTATATTGCTCTGAAAGCGGTAATATGTGAAAGGCGCCAGCGTCAACCTTTGCGGATATTTCAACCACTCAGCTTCGAACAAATTTTATCAATGACAACCTCTTTCTGTACTTAACGCGCTTTTTGCGACTATCGCTCTCTGACCCCCCTCTTTCATAAATCTGAGCCTAACATCTTCTTTATCAGGACAGCTTGATTGTTCCGTGCACCGCTAACCCCCGCCCCGACTATCGAACCCCTCGCTTTGCCATTGTTTGCAACGAAAAGGCATAGACGCTTACCTCCCATCTCCGTGAATATTGTTTCTACTGTGGATGTGTACGCTTCAATTAAAGCGGCTTCGAGCACCTTCTTACCCGCCGAGTCCTTGCTGAGGACCACAATTGGACGGCAGATATGGCGGCACAACCTCTAAACAACTACGCCCACCCACCGCATCCCACGTTCGTTAGGAGACAAAGACCGCATGACAGGCTACGGCGAGATCACGAAGGCCTACCACCTCGGTCGCAGAGCTCTTCCACTTCCACACACGGGGCTGTGCCGGGTGGAGGCCGCACTTCAAAACACACCTACAGACCGTGTCACTACCCACCCCGGACTTAATGCATCGAATGTACCCAGAAGCGTACCAGACCGGCAGGTGAGAGGTCTGCCGTGGGGAGATGGCAAACTACGACAATATCCTGTGGGATTGCGCCAAACAACCGCAGGAAGTGGCATCGAGAACCATCCCCCACGACTACAAGAAGCCGCGAAGAGCGACGACCGCCATCACCAACTCAGGCCCGTCCAGCAGGTGCTGAGGGCACTCAAAGAAGCGAGACTCCCGAGCCAGTAACGGCGAGCGGATGGCTCGGAGAGAGTAAAGGCTAACCCCAGAGACGCCATCGAGCCCGCCTCGGGGTGCGCAAAAACGCCAATCTGCAGCCACAGATAACTTTTCCCTAAATCCACTCCAATTGCCAGTAATTGCTTACAACCCACCTTTGCATTTGCTTGCTAGCTACATCCGCGACGTTTGCTTCACGCAACAGCTCTTCAACCCTCCTGGGTGCCGTGAAGTCGCAAGCATGGCCGACCGATCTTCCGTAATGTCCTAATACGACATTAGGTCCCGCCACTGCATCTGCTCTCCTACATTTCAACGTCCTCCAAAATTTCCCGGGACGCCCGTGCCAATGGCCAACTCCGCATGCCCCTATGACCAAGGACCTTTGGGTCAGCGCTAGTGACCCACTTTCGGTGTCCCCGGACGGCCCCCACAGCCTGCCGTTTTGGCGCGCTTCCCAAACCGCTGCGGCCACGGAGTACCGAGGCACTGCCTGCAGCCCAAAACCAGGGGTGTGCCTCACCCAAAGCCTAACGCGCGCGCCTTCCGGATCCAAAGCGGCCACCGCAACCCCAATCACCACTGAGCCCCTGGACAACGTCATCAGCCAATCCGTACGGCATTCGGACAGCCCCAAAACCAGCCCATTCTCGTAACAATATCAACAAGAAAGTGTCTGCTGGGCCAAGAAACTGACTGAGACTCAAAAAAGACGGTTCGCAGAATACAACATAGTCTAAAATGAGTTGGTGAGTTTAGTACATATTACAAGAGTCCGTCAATGAAAAGCATTGACGGACTCTGATATTACTGAAAAAACGAATGCGCTTCAACCTTTACGTTTCTCCACCTGCACTGCATTTTGCACGTTCCCACACTTGCACAATATTTACTGCCGAGAGAACCCTCACGGGTTCGAGGATTAGGCTGAGGCCTGCGACTGCCAAATTCTTCGCATCCGAGATGAGTGTGACGAGGTTTCGCTGCCGTATCAAATCAAAAGTAATCAATCCGTCGAATGCTACGCGCGTAAGGTACGAGGAAGAAATGGAGAAGATTTTCTGTTTCGGAGGTAGCAAGATGGCCTTCCTCGCGGTGCAGGCCTGAGCAACGTCGCCAGCTCTCCAATTTCAGACAATACCCTGGCTGTCAACGAGACGACGGCCGACAACCAGACGACAACAAACTTTTGCGCCAGTCGGAGTGAGCGGTGTTTCGGTCAAGTGGAGCGCGGGGAGCGAGGCTTCACCGTTTCGCAGGTCAACACCTCTCAGTCCCGCCGTTGTCCATCGGGCATGGCTACGTCCTTGTTCAGCGAGACATCTTTTCGACAGCTACCTCAACCTGCTCCGTGGCCAGACAGAAGTACGTCCACGAGTAGGCGCATCAGATATCATCTCGTCGTGCCAGCATCGGCTGGGGGCGCATGATTTCTTTCATGACTTTGTCCACTATTTCAGCCCCTTTGTGTTCCGGCATCAAGTCCCTCTCTCTCCCCCAGGACCATTCCCTGTTTCTAGATTATTAAGCTGTTATATTTTTGAGTGCGTTTTCCAGAGCACAGTACGGGTTTGTGACTTTTCACGCCGTACGACCCAATTTTTTTTAAAAATGGCGAGTCTATCAGAGTCCAAATTTTAACATCTGTGATGAGGAACTTTGCTGTTTGGTCTTCTCATTTTGCCATACAGCAAAATGTACCTATCCGGACTGCAAACATAATGAAAGTCGGAGAAGGGCTAGAGTTGACCGGTGAAGAACACCGGAAACATTTCGACACAAAGCACGACAATCTTAAAGTAGAGTTAGCACTCAATGGAGAGGCCAGACGACTTGGTGTCGATATTGCTTTATTTAAACAAAGTGGTGAACCCAAAGAAAAGGTCGCGAGGAAATGTAAGCAAAAGTGAGATAGAGAGGAAGGGAGGCCGTCAGAGAGTATTAGAAGTGAAAGGAGGTGGAGGAATGACAGATAGCCGCACGGCTGCGGCGAAACCATATTCCTGCACACGGTAAACACTGCATTTCACCCTAAGAGAAAAGGAAGATATAAAGATCAAAACAAAACTTTGTCACTGTCCTATGTAACAATTGCAGTAGAACCCCGTTTATTTTAAAAAATGAAATGCTAGTCGAGTTGCGCCGGGACTAGTCAAAAACAACGTAGCAGCTGTGCCAATACATATCTGAGTCATCGAAAGAGTGTGTTAAGTTGTAAACTGATGCTTTTGTATCACAAAATGTGTTGCACTTTTCAAGCAGAAAATACTGATGGTTCAACCTTATAAAATTGGCACATCAATATTGATAGAGTAAACATGGTTTTACTTTACCAGTCGACTTGGTGTCAATATTGCTCTATTGAAACAAAGTCGTGAACCCAAACAAGATGTCGTGAAGCAATGTAAGCAAAAAAGAGAGAGGGAAGTGAGGCCGTCAGAGACTATGAGAAGTTAAAGGAGGCGGAGGAATGACAGATAGCCGCAATCCAGACACATTGCTTTTCTTGACTCTCGCTTCCATCCGGTCCCTTGTGATGGCGCATTTGAAATATGACAGGCTCGAAATGTGGTCACATAAATGATACGTTAGTGTCTCGTCCAAGTGAAGATGACAGGAACAGAATGCAGTTGCAAACCACCATTTGTTGATTAAACTGGAGACTACAGCATTCAAAATAATCAACAGTAGGAAACCATGTGCTACAATTTCAAGAGTCGAGTTGGCCTTTCACCAGCACTCTTAAAGATAGAAACACAGATTTAGCTGCAACCATTCCAGAGTGTAAGTCGGACAGTGTAAAAAACTGTTGCTCCGAAGCGGAACAGTGTTCGTTTTAAGGTAGAAATTGCCAAAAATATGAGACTAGGGGCGAATTCTCGTGAGGTTCTCAGGCTGAAGAGCCACAGCATACCACTACAGCTGTAATGATAACCGCAAAGGAGTTAAATCCCTCCATGCGCAATACTCTCGTACCTCCCATACTAACTTTCCGGTGCAGCAAAAAGTTCCTCGAAATCGTGGAGAAGATATAGAAGACAGTAGACAGAGATGCCAGTCCATGGGCGAAGTAACAGCGTGCACCAACTGGGAGTCCCAATAGGCTTTGTAGCCATCCCAACGCACACTGCATCGAAAGGTTCAGCCGCAAATCTACTCGCCGAGCTCTGCGCGGAGCCGCATGAACTTGGCGGTGCTCATGGCTTCATTTCAATATGCGCTTTTTCAACTAATCCGGAATCATAAAGGATGGTGTCCGCGGCAGCGTGCTAAATTCCACTGTAGTTGAAAAGTCTCCAGTCAGGAATTGGCGTAAGCGAAAGAAATGCAGATCAGAACTTCGAGGAAATTATCAAAAGAGTAAAATATATGTGTCTTTTTTTTACTTTTGGGAGAGGTTCAATCCTTTTATTTCATCAGGACTTCTACACAAACGCTCTTCTAGAACGCAAAAGAATTGATACCGCAGTGTTTTTCATAGTAAGGGTTCATGCAGGCATAGTTACAAAAGGCAGCGAGTTACATTCTTAACAAAATTTGGCTCTCCCGAGACACTCGCGCAGACAATTGAAATTTTACTGAAACCATTTATACCGGTACTGGTGCTGCGTATTATAGATTTGTTTTAGTCTGGTGGTGTACATACGCAGAGTGGAACACGCCATAGAGCTTAACTTTGTTTGGAGACATTGTATAGTACGGCTAAGCGTGCAAACAGGACTTGCATTCGAGAAAATCTTTTGCGGAACGTTTCCGAACTTACCGTAGTGTCTGTGCTCTGTACTTTGAAAACTTTTCTTGGACTCATTTTTTGAACTCTATGCACATAACCTCTCACGAGCTCTTGATGGAAACAGACTAGCTTGGCGACTATCACATTTAGAATAGTTCTCCGAAAAACTTTTGTAGGACGCGGATAGTGTGACGAGGTGTAGCGGATGTAGCAAATCAAGACTGGTCAATGCGCCGAATGCTCCACGCGTAAGGTACGATGAAGAAAAGGGGGAGAAGCTGTTTGTTTTAGGAGGCAGAGAGACGGCCACCATCACGGCGCCGGCCCGACGACTGTCGGCTGCTCTCACATCCAATCCACCCCCCGGGCTGACAACGAGACGATGGCCGACTAGGATAAGACAAGAAGCTGTTGCGCCCGTCGGAGTTAGCGGTGTACATTATTACATTATTTGTACATTATTAAGGTAATACAGTGTTTGTGTGTGCTTTTGTGAGGACGTAGTCAGGTTTCGTCACTCGCTAGGCAGTCCAGCCCAAGATTCCTTACAATAAGGAAGTGGCAACAGGTACTAAACAACGCCTCTTGGGAATTAACGCAGATAATTCTTGATCACTACGAGACTTTGTCCCATTCCGTCCTCCAGAAAGCGAAATTATTAGTCAGGTGTTAGGCGAGAGAAAATCGTGCCTTCAGCGCAGCAAGGATTACGAAGGCATCCGCCATAGCCAAAACAAAAGTCCGTAAAATTTTTCCACATAATATTACTAGCAATGGCAACACTCCTAAGAGTAAATTTAGCCCCACTACTTATAAATGTTCATTGTATTGAAATGCACATAAAAATCGTCCCTTAAACGTGATTAGGCGTCAAATAGGGACCTATCACCAGCTCATCTTAGCGCCGCTACTGATCACTCTACCAATAAAAACCAAAAATGTTTATACCCCTGCAGTCATGTCGTCGCAGTCAATCAATGCTAACAAAAATCTCACTAATAATGTAATAAATCACCCCACAAGATGAGCGCCCTCAAAACGTCTCAAGTTTTAGCCGAACACTGACGGTGTCGATGAATTTAAAATTTTTAAGGACCTAGATAACGTCGTCACGATTATGAGACTCGACAAGCCTCGACATGTACACAGTAGGCGTTCATCGTGATGCGCGCGTAGAATACCAAACGCAAATCTGTTTCCGCCGTTACATGCTAACAAGGGGAAGAAAGCCCTGTAGGAGCTCGCAAGTTCCCCGAAATTGTATTCAAAACCACCAAGAAGGAGGTGCCATCGTCATACTCAATAAAACTGTCTGCGTCCACAAGACTAATTGGCAACTATGAGAACCGATGCAATATAAAATACTCCCTAATGATCTCTTTAATGTTTATAATATAATTTATAAAGATAAACTGACAAAGATTTATTTTAAAAAATTACCCGAAGCAACCGCTCGTCGTAATATCCTTAAGACAGGAGCTGGTAGATTCTACCTTCTCCCTGCGATTCATGAGGACAACAACCCAGGACACCCGCTTTTTTTGGCATTGGTACTGTCACCGATAAACCTCTCGCACTATGTCGACTCTCTTTTTAGTGAAATTACAACCAGCTTTCATACAAATGACAGGATACAAATAACTATATGTCGGATACTATGAAGATTACATTACTCTGGATTACTCTCTGGATTACCCCATTACTCTGGATGTTGTGTGACTATACAGTAACATTCCGCATTCTGATGGAATAACCGCTTTATCCTGTGCGTATGAGCCATCGACCGGTGTCAAACCTATTGATTCGGTCCCCCGTGAATATTTCCTTGAAGTTATGTTCTAGCTTATGACTTTTGCTTTTGATGGTGTCACTTACGTGCACATCAGTAGAACGTATAGGGCAACCCAGATCGGGCCACGTACACGAATATTTTTGTGGGATGGGTAGTCAAACATACGTTAATCTTTAAATTCGAGCGACTATACGACAAAAGGTATATAGACAAAATATTCATGATAAGGCAGCAAGGTAAATAGAACTTTGTACGTTCACATTGAGGCTTTTAACCTTTGTGCGTCCTGGTACCTCCCTCTCAAAACTACTCTATGCAAAGCATCTATTTCCTAGATGTTACACTAGGTTCTCAGGGCAGGCGTCAGACTGCCATCTGTAGAAAGCCTGTGGACACGCCCCCGTAGTTGCACTTTCACAGAAGTTATTCCAGGCACTACATGACTGCAATACCTTATGGTCAATCTCACCGTTTTTGGCGAATCCACAGAAGCCAAGCGGATGTCGATTCTAATGGCCGGGAACAAAAACTGCGCTCTTGAATCAAAAGTCACCTAAGAAGGTGTTCGATGGCGCGATTACGCAAGCTACCCAGTTGAACCGCACCAAAATTCTCCACATAAAAACTTCGAAACCCAACTCACAAACAAACGTTTCATCCTTACTAAGAAAACATCACAATATCCTTTTTAAGGTGATCGCCTAAAATGAAATTTTCCGGACTATGAATATTTCCCTACAATATAACAATTTCGCCTTGCGCCATCTTATCTCCGGTCTCTTTCTTATTCATATGCTGTGCTTCCGCATTTCTTTAGATAGTGTTATTCCAGTTCATTTATCCCCCTCGATAATCTTCCTAAGCACAGTGCTTCTTAGCACCGCGTTCCGTTGCAGAGTAGCTTCACTAAACCAAGTCTAAACACGAAATATGGACATTGTATTCTGGGCAGAAGGGTGGTGCCATTGGTAGATTTGGTACTCGCAACTTTTTTCAATTTAGACACTGCACCATATAGGATTTATTTCCTCTTCCCAGCTCTTTTTGTATTCATATTATATTATTCATTGCTGAGCACTTCAGGTTTCTCTTAGCCAAACATGTGCCATCTAGATTTGTTTCTTCTGGTGCGCATTATTTGCGTGCACATGTCTTTGTTATCTTCCTCTAATGACCTGTTAAACGCTGTCATTCCCTGGGTTTTTGCTTCTCTTTGTATAGGAATGTGCGGCCATTTCATGACAAAATTCCCTGTCCGACTGCTTTTGTGACGCTACCCTTCCCTTCTCCCACCACAGGACAACTATCCTAATCCCTCATGTATCAATCACGTGATTGGGATTCTAAAAAACGAATGCGTATGGGCAGCTGTGCGCAACCTGCCTGCAGGTGCATATCTTATTTTGACCCCTGTTTTGTGTCTGTGGGCACGAGGTACTAAAAATATCAATTACCTTGTTAATTGCTTTTTTTTGTTTGTTTTTCTTATGTTTAAAACCAGCGATTTTATTTTCTAGGTATTTTTATCTCCTGATCCACTTCTGGAATCTTTTTTGCTGCCCTCCAAAGAAGATCCGATTGAACGAACTCTCTTCTCGTGTCCTGCCCTCTGCCTTTGTACAATCTCCCTATACAAAACATTGAAAAACTTTGTCTCTTACTCTAAAGAAAGGAAGCCTTCTTTGGAAACGTCTGTAAACTTTTATATTTTAACTGTTTTTGCGTGTGTCTCTTTTCTTGAATGAAACAAACACAGCACACAAAAAAACCAGACGAAACACGAAGGGATGTAGAACACAAGCGCTGACTCTCAACTAGTTTTTATTAGAAACCCAAAGAATATATACACACAAGTGCGCACATGCTCAGAAGAACCACATACAATTGAAGCGACACATCAAGCCATAATACGCTAAAACATTATATAACAAGCCCACACTCCAACTCAAAAGAGGCACGTGCCGAGTATCTGGCAGTTCACGTCAACTATCTTTGCCGTGACAAAGATATGGCCAACTATTTTTGCTTCCTTTTCGTGGAGCGTGATGGAACTCTGGCTAACGCTGTAATCTTGATAGAGGTTAGTGTAGAAGGCCTCTACTATCTCCCGAACCTTCTGATTTTTGTGCTCCAAGAGCACTTCGGTATAAGCGAAAAGAGATTCACATCCACGCGTTTCACACTTTTTACAGTGTGCAAGTAGATTTGCATACATGCAGTTTTTCATTGTCCCTGCGTTCTCTCGTAGTCATATTCAGGCTCCGCCCCGTCTGCCCCAGATACACTCTTTTGCAGGACAGCGGATTGCGGTACAGAACACCTAATTTGCGATGGCACAACGGCTCGCTTGTGATTGACACCGCACGTGTTCTGGCAAGAACCAAGTGGACGTGTTTTGTTCACCGTATTTTTACGGTGCAAAGGGTTTATTTACAGCCGTAAATAGGGAAAAGAGCGCTGAAGGGGGCGGCCGCCGATCGTGCGGTCAGTACGAGTGCGGTTCGTTGTCCACTTCCTCTTCTCCTCCACCCCTGACGCATACCCAGCTTGGGGATTGGTCGCGAATAGTTTAACGCTGTACAGTTTCGGGCGTGACATTTCCCCCTTCGCAGACGAAGCCCGCCGGGCGAGGCACGAAGAAGTCACAGGCGAGGGTGGAATGTCTTCAACCGGGTGACGTGGGCGAGTTCATTTTTGCAGCTTCTCCGTCCAGGGGTCGTTACGCGAGAGATAACGTAGGTGACATCGCTCAACCGATGGACAACAACGTATGGTCCCGTGTAATGAGACAAGAACTTGCTGTACAGTCCCCGTTAGCGTACAGGCGTCCACAACAATAGCATGTCGCCTTTATCGTACGAAACCGCATGGTGCCGACTGTCGTAAAGGCGTTTTGAGCGGCGCTGGGAGGTCAGGGTTCGTAAACGAGTGAGGCGACGAGCTTCTTCAGCGAGACACAGTGTGCGCGAAACGGATGTGTCGTGACCTAAAGAAAAGGGCAATATTGTATCGAGGGTATTAGGAGGTGTACGGGCGTAGAGCAAATAGAACGGGCTGGAGCCAGTGGTCTCATGTTGGGCCGTGTTATACGCGTATGTGATGAACCTGCTAAATCTCATCCTAGTTTTGGGGGCGAGAGTCAACGTACATCGCAATCATGTTGGTGAGAGTCCTGTTGGTACGCTCGGTGAAGCCGTTTGTCTGAGGATGGTAGGGTGTCGAGTGACGAAAGTGAATCGAACAAAGCCGCAGCAAGTCTTCCACAACATCAGCGACGAACTGACGTCCACGGTCGCTGATAATCACGCGGGGAGCACCATGCCTAAGGATGACGAACCGGAGCAGGAATGTCGAAACAATGTCTGCCTTCACAGCTGCTACCACCGCAGTTTCTGCGTAACGCGTCAGGTGGTCAACGCAGACAATGATGTAGCGATTACCGTCGAAGAGCGTGGAAACGGACCGATTAAATCAATGCCGACTTGGTCAAAGGGGAAACAAGAAGGCATTATAGGCTGGAGTAGGCCAGATGGAATGCTCGTAGCGCGCTTGTAGTGCTGGCATCGGAGGCAACTAGACACATATTGTTGAACTTCACGGCGCATTTTCGGCCAGAAGAATCTTTCTTGGGTACGGTGTAAAATTGTTATGTAACCCATGTGACCGGCAGTAACATCGTCATGCATGGTGCGTAGAACTGAAGCGCGCAATGGTTTTGGCACGACAAGAAAAAAAAGTCTCCCCAAGTCATGTAGTTAATCTTGTAGAGTAGCCCGTCTTGCAATGAGTAGCGCTGGGGAGCCGTAGGATCAGCAGCAGCAGCGAAAAGGTGCTGGATGCTTGGGTCTTTCTACTGTTCTGAACGGAAGGTAGCAACATCGGGGAATTCTGTGTCTACAGCTGCCAGAAAGTCATCGAAATGGTCTTCCTCCCGATCAGTGCACGCATTTGGCAGCCGGGAAAGACAATCAGCGTCTGCGTGCCGACGTCCACTCTTTTAGGCAATAACGAAGTCGTAATCTTGGAGCTTTAACGCCCACCGTGCAAGTCGGCCGTTAGGGTGACGGAGGCCAGTAAACCAGCACAGCGCGTGGTGGTCGGTGATGACTGTAAAGGGACGGCCGTACACGTACGAACGAAATTTGCTGATCGCGAAGATGACAGCCAGGCATTCTTGCTCGGTGACTGTGTAATTGCGCTCAGCTTTGCTGAGGCAACGACTGGCTTAAGCGATCACATGCTCAGCACTGCTATGCCGCTGTATGAGCACTGCACCAAGTCCAACACCACTAGCGTCCGCATGTATTTAGGTGGGAGCGCCAGGGTCAAAGTGGCGAAGGATAGGGCCCGACGTGAGGAGATATTTAAGGTGAGGGAATAAAGCTTCACACTCGGCGGTCCAGGTAAAAGCAGTATCTTTGTGCAAGAGGCTAGTGAGGGGAGACGCCAAGTCTGCAAAGGGGGGCACAAAACGACGGAAGTATGAACAAAGATCCAAGAAGCTGCGGAGCTCTCGCACTGATTCTGGTGGCTTAAATCTCTCAACAGCGGCGATCTTTTGAGGGTCCGGTCTCACGCCATCCTTATCAACAAGGTGTCCCAAAACCAGCGTTTGACGCTCACCAAAACGACATTTCTTGGAGTTCAACACTAATCCGGCACTTTTTAGGCAGCCGAGGACTGTCTCGAGTTGTGCGTTGTGCTCGTGAAAAGTTCACCCGCAGACGACTATGTCGTCGAGGTAGCACAGACATATGTCCCATTTCAGACCACGCAGAATTGTGTCCATGAACCGTTCGAATGTCGCTGGCGCGTTGCAGAGGCCGAATGGCGTCACATTAAACTCAAAAAGACAATCCGGAGTGACGAAGGCTGTTTTTTCTCTGTGTTTTGGGTAAATGAAGATCTGCCAATAGCCGGATTTTAAGTCTATTTACGTGAAATAGGATGCAGAGAGCAGGCAATCAATGACATCATCAATTCTAGGCAGCGGATAGACGTCTTTTTTTGTGATGGCGTTCAAACGTCGGTAATCCAAACAAAACCTCCAGGTACCATCTTTTTTTGTACGAGGATCACAGGCGCTGCCAATGGGCTGGCCGAGTCGCGTATGACACCTTTTTGTAACATCTCCTTAACTTGCTCAGAGATTATCTTCCGCTCAGATGGGGCCACCCTCTAAGGTTGCTGCCGAACAGTGTGCGCCGATCCGGTATCTATACTTGTCGAGTTCTGGTGGCTGGAAGTGTCGACTGAGAAACATCCGCTGAGAAGTAGAAGACAGAGGCATGTCAAGAAAGGATGTCTGTCGACCAACGCGTTTCGTTCTTCCATCTCGTACTCGGCCAGCTTCATATCCTGTCTTAACACCACGCTCTGCGAAGAACAGTTGAGAGCGCGCACATAGCTATGTCCTCGTTCAACAGATCCAACAAAATGGGGCACCAAAAGGTGTTTCTTCGCACAGTTCTGGGAGAGCGGTTCCACTACAGCGACAAATATACCGGTCTCACTTATAGCATTCACTGGTACGACCGCCAGAGACCACGCAGGTATAAAGGTGTCCTCAGAAACACGCAAAGTACCAATATTTTCATGGGTATGTGGCTCATCATCGAGTGCAGGGAACCGTAAGCTGCTAACGGAAAGTTCTCCCGTCGCGCAATCGACAGTGGCACCGCAATCGCGCAAGAAGTCGATGCCCAAAATTACGTGATGGGTTGACATGGCAAGAATTGGGAATTCCGCTTTGAACGTCAGTCCTCCACTAGCAACATTGACTGTACACACACCAAGAGGGTGCAGCGGCTCCCCACCGAGTCCACGAAACGAGGTTCCCTTGTCCCATTTGAACACCACTTTACGTCCCAGGCGATCTTTAAAAGCATTACTCATAATTGAAACCGTTGCACCAATGTCAACTAAAGCTACCGTAGAAACACCGTCAACGAGCCCTTGCACTTTGTCATGATAAATACTGGCAGAGGTTGTTTATCTATCGAAAGCTGTCCGAGGACCTCACCTCCATCGGTCGCGCCGGCTAGTTTTCCGGCGAAAGGGATGCTGCGCGGCGACCAGGCGACGGGGATCGCTGCTGTTGTCCAGCGGGTGGTGTTATGCTGCGATAGGAGGTGGCCGGAGAAGCGTTGAGCTGTGAGCAGGTCCGAAAATTGTTGGCGGGAAGCGGGAACTGAGACCAGTGACTTTCGGCAGTGTCGTTAGAAGGTCCTGAAGCAGTATACCGGAAATTCGGTGATTGCTCTTCGCGACGACGGCGGCAAAACCTTGCAATGTGGCCCGGAATTCCGCTCCAGTGGCGCGCAAGTTGCGGGCGGCGAATTCTGTCGGGTTGCATGAATGCAGTGGGTGGTGTGTGGGGTCTGTAGGCCCTTCGACCTTCAACGTAATAGTCGTCATCTCGGCGTGAGTACACGCCGCCTGGTGAGGACCAGGTATTCGTTCCAGCTGGTTCAAATGAGTGACGGTGGTTGTCGTAGTTATCAGAGCTCCGGGTAGGGTGGAAACGGTGATCGTCAAAGCTAGCAGTGTTCACAGACGGATGAAACTCTGTAGGGGCCCATGAACGTCGGGGAGCATCATCTCGCGAAGCGTAGTAGCCGATCGGTGCACATCGCGTCAGAGCATCGTATGGCGGATGGCAGTCGCAAGTGGTGTCGATGCGATGCACCGATTCGTCATGTCGACGCAGTTCTTCCCGAACAATTTGCCGTATCGTCGATGACAAGTACATGGCCCGGGTGTCGTCTACGCTGGCTATAGTGGTGACGTTTGGCAAGCGACCAAACTTCGGTGCTATACGACGGGTCATCAGGTCTGCGAATGCCTGACAATGTCGTATGACGTCTTCTACTGTGTCCAGGCTCTCCTTACTGATAAGGAAAGCATACACGTCTTCAGCGATACCCCTGAGAATGTGCCCAACCCGATCTTCCTCGGACATTGCGGGACTCACAATCCGGCACAACTTCAATACTTCTTCGATGTAGGTCGTGCAAGACTCCGCTGCCACTTGTGCTCGCTGATGCAGCGTCTGCTCTGCTAGCTTTTTGCCATCGAATCCCCAAAGCACTTCCTTATATCTTCTACTAGCCGGTCCCAAGTGGTTAGCTTCGCCTCGTGGTTTTCAAACCACGTCAGCGCGCTGCCCTTCAAGAATACCTCGATGTTTGCCCGCTTGACGGCCGCATCCCAGTGGTTAAACTTGCTGGCTGGTTCACTCGTAGTGAACCAGCCATTCGTCGAAGTCCTCCCCTTTGTTCCTAGAGAACGTACGTAACTCCCTGTACGGCTGCCAGTTGGCCATCGGCACGGCTTGGACTCTTTTTGTTGCCCCAGTCAGAGGTACAAACTGCGGGGAGAGACCGGCGACTCGGCGGCTTCGGCGAAGATCCAGTGGCACCGTCTTCCTTCCAAGGCTACCCAGCACCTCCACCACAAACTGTTACGGTGCAAACGTTTATTTACAGCCGTAAATAGGAAAAAGAACACTGAAGGAGGCGGCCACCGATTCTGCGGTCAGTACGAGTGTGGTTCGTCGTCCACTTCCTCTTCTGCTCCACCCCTGACGCATACTCAGCTTGGGGATTGATCGCGAATAGTTTAACGCTGTACAGTTTCGGGCGCGGCAATATAACAAAGTCTGCCTATTTTGTTCTTTGTTGAGAAGATGAACCCCAAAACCATATTTCGACCCGACATTTTTCAGCCCGTGTGCCAACTTGTGCATGTAAGGCACGACGGCTAGTTTTTCCCCCCGTTCGTTTTTTTTCTGTACCCCATTTTTTCCGTGTTTAATCTCTGGAAATAAAGTCTGACACACCGAATTTATAACATGGCAGAGAAATTGTGCTGCCTGAAAGCGGCTTATCTTATCACGAAAGCTATTTTCCACAGTATGGTGGTATAACTTTTCAACGCTGATCCAAGTGTAGACATCGCGATGACCCTTTTTACTATTTTTGAATGCCCGGACGCATAATTAGGAAGCCGCTTAGCCGACCTAGGATTGTACTTCCAGCATGTGTGGATCTCTGCAAAATTTATGGCTAGATCTAGAAACTGTAAGCTACCTTAGGCGGGAAGCTCTTTGGTGAACTTCAGTCCGATAACAAGGTCTTCGAACAGCTTTACAATACCTTCACATTTCATTTATGCTTCATTCCGATGCACAAAAACCTAACAATCGTCTACGTATCTTGCGACATGGACCACCTTGCCTCCAAGCACCTTTTCCAGGTTAACATCAACTTTCCCCAGAAAACTGTTGCTAAGAACTGGTGCGACGCTCGAACCAATACAGACGCCTGCATTTTGAAGGAGCACCTTTTGCTCCCATTTGATAAACGTTGATTGCAAAAAAAAACAGCAACAGCTCCAAAAATCCCTCTACGTTCAGACCACAGTAATTTTGGAACGTTAACTCAACGTTGCTGTCTCTTATACATTCTTCTACGCACTTCAATAACTCTCGTTGTGGAAGGGAGTAATACAAGTCCACTACATCAACACTAAAAGCTGTGCACCCCTCAAACTTTCAGAGCCGCTTTTCTTTAAAAATATCTTCCGAATTCCTTAATTTAAACTAAATTTAAAGGAGTCTTCAACTCTCAACCTTTCGAGCTGCTTCTGCAAAAACGTAGAAACCACTACCTGGCACGTTCTCATCTTGGAAACTATAGTTCGATAAGGTTGCTCTGGTTTATCTGTTTTTATATTAAAGAACACATCAAGGCACAGTCCTTCCGCCTTTGCTACTAACCTAGACAAGCTATCCAAGTTCAGTTACTTCACGTTCTTTTATTGCCGAGACGGACTATTGCCGAGACGGAGCTTGCAGAGGCATTTAATAATTACTTCGTTAGCTTGTCTTTTTCAACCGGTACTGGGGATATTTCAAGATATTTAAGAAATCCGTGCTCTGACACGATTTTTTTGCACGCTGTAACAGAAGCTGAGGTCTACTCAACTATTATGCATTTAAAAAACAGTAGCTGTACGGATTCTTTTGATATTCAAATACGTCCAGTAAAATTTGTCGCAGATATCATTGCACGCCCGCTGTCACATGTATTTAATATTTGTCTCTCTACTGGTATCTTTCCCGCAGCACTGAAAACAGCCAAGGTTACAGTTATATATAAGAAAGGTGATAAGAATAATTTGGGAAATTATAGACCAATTTCAATATTACCTGTTATCTCAAAAGCCTTCGAAAAACTTCTGCATTCACGCCTCTCAATATTTACAGACAAATACAACCTGATGACTGATTCCCAATACGGTTTCCGAAAGACGCGTTCAACAGAACTTGTATTGCTTACGCAAAAAGAATTTCTACTTCAAGAAATTGAAAACAAAAAAATTGTACTCGGAATATTTGTAGACTTTACAAAGCCTTTTGATTCTCTGAACCGTGAACTACTGTTACAGAAATTGCAATATTATGGAATCCGAGGGACTGGCCTACAGCTTATCCAAAGCTATTTGTCTAATCGTCGTCAGTATGTAGCTATAAATAAGTATGTTTCCTCCATTAAGTCGACTGTCTATGGTGTCCCACAAGGGAGTATTTTAGGACCTTTTCTTTTCAATATTTATATAAACGATATTGTACAGATTGACCCCCGTGTAAAATTCATCATCTATGCAGATGATACGACCTTGCTCATTTCAAATGACAACTGCGACAAGTTAATCAACCAAGGAAATGAAATTTTACGTAAATTAACGGAATGGGCTTCTTGTAATGGCTTGGTTATCAATACAGAAAAAACGAAAGCCGTAATATTCCGTGCAAAAGGCAAGCAAGCTAGCGCCAGCCAGAATCTATACATGAACGGTTCTCCAATTGAAATCGTAAAGAGCTTTAAAACATTAGGCGTGATATTTTCTGAGACTTTACTTTGGGATATGCAATGCGATCACGTTATACACAAATTATCGCGAGTCGTGGGTTTGCTGTACCGTAATCGTGATGTACTTCCACTTCGAATCAGACTTATTATATACCATTCCCTATTTCTTTCTCATGTACAGTACTGTTTTTTAGTGTGGGGCATGACAACTCAAACAAATATAGCAAGGTTGACTAGGATGCAGAATAAAATAATTAGGATAATTGCTAACGTTCCATCGGATAATGAAGTAGACACGCTGTTGAACAATTTTCGTTTAGTTGGTATAGAAAATCTTTACAGCTACCGTTTGTGCAGAGCCTTGAACATGGAAAAAAAGCGGAATTCCAGCCACCTATTCAGTCTGGGTAATTTAGTCATAAACAAACATGTCCATGAAACACGTCGTGCAGAGTATTGGAAGGTGGGTTTAAATAGAACTAAATATGGAGATCAAATGTTACGAACTGTTTTTCCGAAGAATTTGAACTACTTCCATGAAAAAGGTATATATTTTTACAAGCTTACTGCGAAGGAGATCTGTGAATTGTTCTTGTAAATTTTATGGTTGTCATTTTCTATAGTGTGTGTGGAATTCAGAGTTTTTTTCGATTTTTTTTGTTTGTGTACTGTTGTCGCTTACTTTATTGTATGCAACTGTATAATATCGTTCGAAATGCCTTCGAGTGTGTGGAATTCAGAGTTTTTTTCGATTTTTTCTTGTTTGTGTACTGTTGTCGCTTACTTTACTGTATGCAACTGTATTGTATCGTTCGAAATGATCATGTGCGCTAATAGGCATAATTATTTTACTGTTGTAATTCAATGCGCATTGTCAGGTTATTTCTCTTTTGTTATTGCTTGGAGGGGTTTCCGGCCGGGTATCTTGTAGCATTTATAACCCCTTCACCGAGTGTTACCCGTGAAACATGTGTTGCTGTATGCTGTGTTGCTGTATGCTGTCCTTGCGAACAGGGGGCGGGAGCTGGTCAAGCTGCCAAGAGCAGCTTTTTTATTCGCCCCCTCATGTACTACTTGGAACATGAAATAAAGATTATTATTATTATTATTATTAACCCAGTTTTCGACCCAGCCTTCTTGGCAGCAAGAATAGCTACATGTGAGTGCCGTGCGAGAGTTCTATCCTGGCACCTACGTCATGAAACATGCACAGAGGAACTACTGGCGTTGTGCTGGGGGATGCAGCCTTCAGTGGGACACAGATAAATGATGTGTAAAATTTGGCCATTGGAAATGTGGAGCCAGGCGCGGCTACTCAAAAACTGCCTCAAGGATACCAGCAAAACCAATGGAGGAAGGAGAGATGGGCGACGGTTGCTCTCCGAGTGGTGCAGGACCACCAGCCCCTTGACTGACTTCCTTTGGAACAACTCCAGACCACGTCTACCCAAGCGTAGGGGCTGCCTTGTCCAGGAATCAAGGTCGAGAACCTGGCTGATGCAGCGATACCGGAACGGCATGTGGAGACTCTCGAGCTTATTCCACAGTTCTGCGTAGAAACTCGCCTCAGTACTGTCGAAAAGGTTGCCTCTGCGAGAAATGTTTCAAAACTTGTAACGGATGATGAATGGCCTCGGTGTATTTCAAAATCTGCGGATGTCATATTACGAAACCTTCAGGAGAAGCCTCCGACGAGTGTGCCATTGCATCCCATTGCCGACTCTTTAAGAGAAATTAAGTTAAAACTGATGACCGCAGAGAAAAAAGGCTTTCTTGTTCTGTTGACGGATGGCTAGTTTGCAAAGAAGGCGTCTAATGCCCTGGCAAAGACGTCCTACTCGGTGGAAGAAAAAAAGAAAAACAGAAGGCAATGTGCCTTTTGAAGAAAGTGAACTTGGATAGCTTGTCTGGGTTAGTAACACAGGCGATAACTATGTCTGGATGTGTTGTTTACTTTAAAAGCACACAAACCGGAGAAACCTTTTCGAACTATAGTTTCCGAGTGGGGAACGTGGCAGGTAGTGGTTTCTAAGTTTTTGCAGAAGCAGCTCGACATGTTGAGAGTTCAAGACCACTTTAAATTAATGAATTTAAAAGAAATTGTTAAAAATGTGGTTCGGAAAGTTTGAGGGGTGCACAGCTTTCAGTGTTGATGTAGTGGACTTGGAATACTCCCTTCCACAACGAGAGTTATTGAAGTGCGTAGAAGAATGTATACGAAACAGCAACGATGCGTTAAAGTTCCAAAATGACTGTGGGCTGACCGTAGAATTATTTTTGGAGCTGTTGCTGTTATCTTTTCAATCGTCATTTTTAAAATGGGAGCAAAATGTGCTCCTTCAAAATGCAGGCGTCTGTATTGCTTCGAGGGACGCACCAGTTCTTAGAAACATTTCTCTGGGGAAACTTGATGTTAACCTGGAAAAGAGGCTTGGGGGCAAGGTGGTTCATGTAGCACGATACTTAGACGATTATTTGGTATTTGTGCACTGGAATGAAGCATCAATCAAATGTGAAGGTATTGTAAAGGCGTTCGCAGACCATGTTATCGGACTGAAGTTCACAAAAGAGCTGCCCGCAGAAGGTAGCTTACAGTTTCTAGATCTAGCCATAACTTTTGCAGAGATTCACACACGCTGGAAGTACAATCCGAAGTCGGCTATGCCGCTTCTTAATTATGCGTCCGGGCATTCAAAAATAGTAGAAAGGGGCATCGCGATGTCCACCCCCGAATCAGCATTCAAAAAGTCATGCCATCGCATTGCGGAAAATAGCTTTGGTGAGCCGCCTTCAGGCAGCAGTATTTCCGAACCACGTTATAATTTTGGTGTGTCAGACCTTAGTCCGAGAGATTAAGCACGGAACTAATGTGGTACAGAAGGGAAAAGAACGGGGAGGAAAACGCGCCATCATGCCTTACATGCACAAGTTGGCACACGGGCTGAAAATTGTCCGGTCAAGATGTAGTCGAGAGGTTATCTTCTCGGCAAAGAACAAAATAGGCAGGCTTTGTTTCATGCTGAATAAGACACCTCCACTTGGTACTAGCCAGAACACGTGCAGATGAATCACAAGCGAGCCGTTGTGCCTCGCAAATTAGGTGTTGTGTACCGCAATCGCTGTCCTGCAAAAGAGTGTATGTGGGGCAGATGGGGTGGTGCCTGAACATAATACCAGGAGAGCGCGCAGGGACAATGAAAAACTGCACCTATGCAAATCTGCCTGCACATTGTAAAAAGTGTGAAACGCAAGGATGTGAACCTCTTTTCACTGATACCGAAGTGCTCTTCGAGCACAAAAATTAGAAGTTTCGGGAGATAGTAGAGGCCTTCTACATTAATATCTATCAACATGACTGCGTTAGCCAGACTTCCATCACCGTCCACGAAAAGGAAGCAAAGATAATTCGCCATATGCTTGCGTGAACTGTCAGTTACTCGGCAAGTGCCTTTTTTTAGGCTGGAGTGTGTGCTTGTTATTTATTATTTTAGCGTAATACGGTGTGATGTTTCGCTTTATTCGTACGTGGTTATTCGGCGCATGTGCGCACTTGTGTGTATACATTCTTTGGGTTGTTAATATAAACTAGTTGACATTCAGCGCATGGGTTGCACATCCCTTCGTTTTTCGTCCTGTTTTTTTGCGCGCTGTGTTTGTTTCTTTCAAGATGATTTAGCAACCCTCCCAACTTTCGGGCTTACTTCTGTCTGTTTTCTTACATACCTGTGATATAATATATATATATATATATATATATATATATATATATATGTTTATTTATTTATTTCTATAAATCTATATCAATATATAAATATATATATATATATATATATATATATATATATATATATATATATATATATATATATATATATATATATATATATATATATATATATATATTATGTTGGATGAAGTTTATTGCCAGGACGGCAGCAGCATGGCGTCAAAGCGCAGAGAGGCTCAGCGCAGAGGCTCTGCCATGCGCTCTGAGCTTTCGCACCAACACACTGGTGGTGATGATCTTGTGGATTGCAATGATGATGGTGGAGGACCTGGTCACAATTATTGTGGTCTGAAGATACTTACATGGCTTGCAGATCCCCCAGGGTATGGTTGAAACCCTCTGTAAGGCCGTTGGTTCATGGGTAGTGTGCTTAGCTATGCTGTGGATAATGCGCATGGCGCGAGTAGAGCATCAATGACCTCGGAGAGGGAAGCACAGCCTCTGGCGCTGAGTAATTCACGAGGCGCACCATGACATAGCACGCAACGAAGTAAAAGAAACTTTGCGACGTCGCGCGCAGTGCTGGCTGGTAACGCGGCTCTTTTCATTGTGTCTTGCGAGGTGGTCGACGGCGATAATAATCCAGTGCTTGCCACTAACCGTCAACGGTAAAGGCCCGTACAAGGCAATACCAACACCACCAAAAGGGCGTGCTTGGCATGGAAATGGCTGCTACGTCATTGCCCGTGGGTCCAGTCATAACTTTCGCCGCTGGCAGCCGGCACAAGAGCGAACGATCTTCCAGAGAAATGTGTACATTCCGCGATAATAGTAGGGCAGCCGGTGGCGGTACTATGTCTTGAGAAGTCCGAATTGGGCACACAGCGATTCTGCGTGAAAAGAATCGCAGATTGTAGAGTACAATTGGCGAGGAATGACAAGCACCCACTTACGGTCTTCGGAGACGCAGGAAGGATGTAGAGCAGCTGATCATGAATGGCAAATGGCGTGTTTGACTCAGGATGGCTCGGGATGCTGATGTCATCGGCGGGTGTTAAAGCAGAGCCAATATTGAAGAAATCTAACAGTCTTTGCGCTCCTCAGCTGCATGACGGCAAAAGAAAGGGGCTCGATAACACCGCCTGCAGCGCCGAGAGATGCAGTAGAGAGGATGACAAGTGAACGAGAGATCATTTCAACGTCGATATTCTTACAGCCACAGCGGTATAGCACACGAATATTGTACTCCTGGAGCATGAAAACCCAATGCCAAAGTCGTCCAAATTGATCTTTCAACGAGGACACCCAACAAAGAGCATGATGGTCCGCCACAGCATCGAATTGGCGGCCGTATAGGTAGGGGCGAAATTTGTCGATTTCCCATACAATGGCTAGGCACTCTTTTTCTCTGACGGAGTAGTTCGATTCTGGCATAGTAAGGGTACGGCTTGCGTATGCGACGACATACTCGTCAAACCCTCCTTTTCGCTGCGGAAGCACGACGCACAAGGAGATACCACTGGCGTCAGTATGAGTTTCCGTCGGCCCACACGTGTCAAAGTGCCAGAGAATGGGTGGAGAGGTCAAGAGGAAGCGTAACGTAGAAAACACACTATCACATGTGTGGGACCAAGCAGAAATGCCTTTTTCGGCGTGAAGAAATTTTATTATGGTGATATGATGGCAGCAAAGTTAGAGACAATTTAGGAAAAATTTGAAAATAGTCAAATAAACACCGTAGTTCTTTCATGCTGATTGGTTCTGGAAATGCAGCAACAGCTTGAAGTTTATCTGGATATGCGAGAACGCCATTCTTCGAGAAAACATAACCCAAACAACTGAACTTCCGGGCAGCGCAATTGAAACTTCTTAAGATTGGCTTGAAGGCCGGATTCGGTCAGGCATTCCAATACTTGTTCGAGGTGGTGGATGTGTGTGTCAAAGTGAGCGGAAAACACAACGATGTCGTTTAAGTAGCACAAACATATTTCACATTTTAGCCCTCGCAGTATAGTGACCATCATTCACTCAAAGGTTCCGGGAGCATTGGAGAGTTCAAACGGCACCACGTTAACTTTGCACAACCCGTCAATGGTGACTAAGGCGGTCTTGGAACGATCTGTGGGACAATCTACTACACCCGGCCACCCCGGCGGATACGGAGACGATGCTTAAAAACAGTGAAGAGGCCCGTGCCGCCGTGCGAGGAGCATCCATAGCGCAGCAGCACAGACCATCAGAGCAGCAGCACAGACCATCGCGTATGAGGCAGCTTTCTGACTACACCCCGAGCAACGAGTCGCTGTCCGCATCAGACTACACCCCGAGCAACGAGTCGCCGTCCGCATCGACCGAGGTTCTCCTGCCGGACCCCACAGCGACGGTCAAGAAGCAGAAGCGAGGGGACGCCCGCAGAAAAAGCAACGACGACGCGAGCGGATGCGACAGCTTTCACCAGGGGACGAAAAGCGGAATTGACCCCAAGTCCATACCATCGCTGCGGTAGATTCGACCGAGCTGGAACCGTACTGCGGCGAGCCGGTCCAGAGAGGCGGCTCCATCGGACTACAAGCTGTAACCTTCCTTGAAAGGGGAGGATGTGGGACAATCTACTACACCCGCGCGTGTAGTGTAGTGAAAAGAATAAAGCTCTCCCGCCCCGCGCCTCGCGCCATGCCCTTGACGTCATGCGCGTGGTGCCGGGCAGGCATTCCTTCCAACACGATCAGCGTCTGTCATAGGTACCTGCCAATACCCAGATCGTAAATCTAAAGAAGACAAAAACTCAGCACCTTGCACGGAGTCGAGAGCGTCATCGGTGCGGCGCAGAGAGTATGAGTCTTTGTGAGTGATCTTTTTTAAGCGTCGGTAATCTGCACAGAATCAGATGGAGCCATCTTTCTTCTTTAAAAGGGCAACGAGTGACACGCATGGGCTGTTTGAAGGGTGTATGACACCTCGATGAATCATGTCGTCGACCTATTCTTCTATAACCCTACATACCGCGGCCGACACGCGAGATGGTCTTTGCTGTAACGGCCAGTGGGATCCCGTTTCAATGTTGTGACTGACGGTGAAAGAACGGCCCAAAAAAGTGTGCTCACAGTCGAAGGAGTTGCGGAAACGGTTAAGTAGAGTACGAAGGCGATCACGCTGCTGAGCTGAAAGTTCAGAGTTCATGGAGGAAAGTAAAACTTTGGAACTGGGCGCCGATGCTGAAGGTGTGAAGCCACTAGCTTCTAGTGATGATAAATCGTCGGTTACTTCGGTAGGAGGTTTTCGTCGAGAGGCTCGACACAACCAGTTCACTCCCAGTAAAGCACAGTGAAAGGCGATGTCGATGGGTTAGTCATGTGCAAAGCAGAAAAGCCATTTTCAACGAAAAGGACGGAGAAAGGCAAGCGAATGTTCTTGCGGTGAGAGAACAGTTGTGATGGGTGCAAGATTGCAGTTGAATCGGGGAAAGAAACACAAGACACCGGTACCAACACTGCAAAGTTTGTTGGCTTGTCGGGATCTTCCGTAACAGCGAGCTTTTGCGACGGTACTTGCCAATACTTGAACTGGATCACACAAGGGCAGCAACTCATCCTCAGTGCGGTTGGAATCTAAAATTGCCTAATGACATAAAAGGTAGTCCTATCTTAGGATGATATCTTGAGAGCATAAAGGCAGCACGAGGAATTTAAGGAAGTTAAGGGCGTCCTGTACAACGACCCGGGCTGTGCTTGCCGGGAAAGGCCCAAACTGTTCGGCGCACCTGTGCGAAGGCAAAAACAGGAAACAAGGGTCGTCATGTTTCGAATCTTACCGCATAGCTTTGCGTCCATGACTGAAACTGCGGCACCAGTGTCAACTAGCGCAAGGGTGGCGACTCCTTCAACAAAAACGTCAATCACGTTCGTAGAATAAATGAGAGTATGCCTGGGTCCTGGTCGTCGCCATGATTGCCGCGCGAACTACAGCAGCTAAATTTCCTTGAGAGCGGCGGGGCAACTTTGCATGGAGGACAGTGAACTACGACGCGGAGATCTTGAACGGCAGCTCTTGACTGTCGCTTCCTCCGAGGGAACAGATTAACATGACGGCTCCACTGTTGCATGGTGGTTCGACTGATTGGACTTGTAGACAGGGTACGCAGGAGCTCGGTAGCCTTAAGCGAGAGGAAAGTATGCGGCGGCAAAGACGCGCAACGTGACCGGTTATACGACAGGTGAAGCAGATGGGCCAGTTGTGAGAGGTGCGGGTAGCAGGCTGTACGTTCGGGTGAACGGGAACAAAAGCTAGTGCCGTCGCGGAGCTTTGCTGCAACTTTGGAGCTTTGCTGCAACTTCAGCGTAAGCGAGAGGTGTGACCACAGGTGTGACGGGCACAGCCGCTGCACCGATGGACGAGTAAGAGAGGTGAGAAGAGCCTCAGCTACTTCTTCTAGCATTAAATGTCGCAGTGAGTGCGACAGGCCTGTGGCAAACATCGGTTGGCTTACACACGGCAGGATGGAGATATGCCAAGTGAACCCCTCTCGAACAAAATCTTCGGTACGCGGTAGGAGCGAGGAGATGTCAGGAGCAACGGGAAAACCAGCGAGGGCGCAATGTTCACGTGATTGGTAGAGCCGGTAGCCAAACGTTGCTTTCACAGCTGTTCCTTACTCAGGCACACATGCACTACCTCTAACTTGATTTCCGCATGTTTCCCAATCACCATGTGGAAGGAGTCATCGTCAATACTGTTGAGAATGTTCTTGATTTTTTCCGCCTCCAGCATCAAGGGGTTCAAACGCTTGCAAAGGTCGAGAAGTGGTTCAATACAACTGGTAAAACTATCCACCGCCTGCTTCGGTCCCTCTCGAAGGCGTTGTTCTTAACAAAGCTTGCATACAGCTGGGCGACCGAACACTTCTATGAACCTTGCCATAAAGCGTGTCCAGTTGTGAAACACAGCCTCATCATTTTTAAACCAGAGCTTCCCAACATTTTTAAGGTACACGATATTGTTAATTTGAACACGCGATCCCATCTGCTATATCTGCTCACCCTTTCTTAAGAAGACAACCAGTCCTCCACGTCCTGATCGTCGGTGCCGCTGAAAGTGGAGGGGTCGCGTTGCCCCAGTGAACCAGAGCACATAATGAGCTGCTGGTTAGGAACGCCATGTTGCCGCCGTTGTCTCGTGACAGGGGGGGGGGGGTCCAGCTTCCTGCTTCATGTTTACAGGAAGGGGTCTAAAAGCAGAGAGCCTCAGTTGAGTCAGACGGGGTTCTGCCGTGCGCGCTCATCTCTCACCCCAATAAAGTGGTGAATATGATCTTGCGGCATGCCATGATGATGATGCTGGTCGAATGTGGTAATACGCTGCACTGCCTGTTCTCTCCACTTCACCGCTGTGTAGCTGCGGTGGTAGCGTTAACTCGATGGTGGTTAAGGTTTATCGTTACAATATATATATATATATATATATATATATATATATATATATATATATATATATATATATATATATATATATATATATATATATATATATATATATATATATATATATACTGTCTCCCGTAAATGATGTTATCGACGTGTCCGTCGAAGGAGTCGCACTGCTATGCTGGTTGATACTGCGTGCGGCAGCAGTTTCCGTGATTAACGCTGATCTCTGCCGCAAAGTTCGTAAATTTGTGACGCCTCGCTCTGGACTATTCTTACGATCCACGGACTCCAAACGCGTTCATGCCTTGGCTGCTTGTGTGGCTGATGTTTCCATTAGGGCGTTGTGTACGTCATTGAATTCATCGTGCTTCCCAACTGCTCTCATGACGTCATTCTGGGATTCGACTTTTTGTCGCGGCACAACACTATGATTGATTGGGCGCTAGCCAAAGTTGAATTTTCAGTTCTACCAGACGAGACCACTGACGATACTTCTGCTTTATCCGCCGCTAAACTGGTCGCAGCCGCACACACGAACCTTGCGCACCAGTCCGCTGGTAATGTGCCACTGTGTTGTACTTATTCTGAGGAGGCAACTGCCATTTTCACTCCATCCGATGTCTTCCTCTGCCCCAGATGCATACCGCTGTCTTTCGCAGTGCCGACGATTCATTCTGGAGAAACTTCCATGACTGTTACCAACGCGTCCTCAAGCCCGTGCTGCTTGCTACGATGACAATGTCCTTCATTGTCAAGCCTATGGATTCCCGTCGGGTCGTTCACATACCAGACGATGCGCCTGAACATGAAATTGCTGCTTGTACTCTTCTACGACGACACAACTTCCAAACCACGTGTTTCATGCTTCATTTGACGACGCTAACTAGCCCCCGCAGAAATGTCAACATCTGAAACTCCGGTTCTGTTTCCGTTCATTGTTCGAGTGTGCACAAGCCTCGCTTGGCCGTACTTATATCGTCACCCATTCTATTGACACTGAATCGCATGCGCCGCTGCGGCAGGGACGGTATAAGGTGTTTTCTATCGCGTGACATGAGATCGATGAGCAAGTACCTGACATGCTCCCGCAGGACATCATTCGCCCATCGAAGAGCCCATCGGCCTCCCCCGTCGTTCTCGTCAAGACAAAGGACGGCTCGATTAGATTTCGTTTGGACTATCGGCGCCTAAACACCATTCTCTAAGCTCCTCTACCACGCATTGATGATGCTCTCGATTGCTGACAAGAAGCTCAATTCTTTTCATCCCTGGACTTCCGCTCTGGATACTGGCGGGTGCCTGTAGCGGATTCTCATTGCTCAAAAACAGCATTTATCACCCCGGATGGCCTCTTTGGCTGTCATTTATCAACCCGGATGGCCTCGGATGTCGCTCAGCCTCTGTAATGCCCCTCCTACTTTCGAGCGAATGGTGGACGGTGTGTTACGAGGTTGGAAGTGGACGACATGTTTGCTGTTTAGACGATATCGTTGTTTTCTGCTGACTTTGAAACACACCTTGCACGTTTCCAGCAATCGCTTACCTGTACCGCCATCGCCCAGCTATACCTAAACCTTAAACATTAACACTTTGCAGGGCGTCAGCTCACCATTTTGGGACACGTCGTGTCTAACGATGGAACACTCCCGCAGAAGAGTAAGGTGCGTGCTGTGGCAGAGTTGCCGAAGCCGACAAATATGAAGGATTTACGGAGTTTAATCGGCCTTTTCTCTTACTTTCGCTGCTGCGTAGGGAACTCCGCGTCCATTATATCCACCTTTACGCGGTTTCTTGCTGACGGCGCCGGTGATCCGTCGACCTGGTCACCAGCGTACGATGACGCATTTGCGACCTCTTGACGCCTCCACACTTCACCGCCCATCCTTCGGCACATCGGTCTGGGCGCTCTCATGGAAATCCACACTGACGCCAGAAGAGTTGGCCTCGGTGCACTGCTGGCACAACGGAAACCTGGGTTTAGTGAGTACGTTTTCGCATGTGCTAGTCGCACGTTGTCGAAGGCGGAATGCATTTACTGTGTCAAGGAAAAGGAGTGTCTGGCCATTTTATGGGCTCTGGAAAGTTTCGACCCTATTTTTGCAGCCGACCTTTCAACGCCGTCATGGACCACCATGCACTCTGCTGACTATCCTCTTTAAAAGATCCATGCGGGCGCTTCGTTTGATGGATTCTGCGGCTTCAAGAGTTCGAGATACGCGTCCTTTATCTGTCGGGCCGGAAACATATCACACGCTGAAGCTCTCTCCCGATCGCCGCTTGCTTCTGAGGTTGTCTTTGTTTTGACACGAGACAGCGTTCTTTCTGCTCTCTCCTTGGAAGATTTATGCACTGAGCAACATAAGGATCCATGAATTTCTTTCATTATTTTCATCCTGTCTGGTTTGTTGCCTCTCCTACAATCTCGTGCACTTCGCAGACAAGCTCCTCACTTCGCACTGAGTGGCGGCGTTCTTTACCGCCGTAATTACCTCGAAGAATTATATCAGTGGCTGCTTGTTAAACCGCACCATCGCCGTGGCGGCCTTTGTGCTAATCTTTACGCCGACCCAACCTGCCCTCACGCTGGTGCCTTCAAGACATACCATTCTGCCCTTTTGCGTTATTTCTTGCGTGGCAGGTACAACTTTGTTGGAAAGTCCATCCAGTCTTATGCAACTTGCGAGTGCCGCACGTCTCCTGCCCCTTCGTTAGTCGGTCCTTTACAATGCTTGCCGTGTCTAGCAAACCTTTGTGACAGTGTTTGCATTGACCTCTACGGACGTCTGCTATGTACGCCCGCTGCCGACCGTTGTATTATGGTCGCTGGCGACCACAGGAGCGCTATGTCGGGATTGATGCATACCCAACGACTACAGCAGTAGGTGTCGCTTTTTTTTATTCTAAGTCACTTCATTTTACTACATGGAGCGCTTCGCGAGCTCCTTAGTGATGGCGGACTCGTGTTCTTGTTCCAAGTTGTTGAAGCGCATCTCAAGGCATGCCACGTCGTACCTACTAGAACGGGCACCTACCAGAACTGGGACCTCATACTACCCTATGTCACGTACGCGTATAGTACTGCCACCCAAGCTAAGACGGGTTTCTCTCCCTATTTTATGCTATACGGACGTGAGCCGTCGTGCACTCTGGACACCGTTCTCCTCTCCCGCCCCTATCTTTCAGAGAGCACGCTTTTTCTGATGCCACGAAGCGTGCGGAAGACTGCCGACCACTCGCCCCAAATGTCACTGCAAAGAACAGTGAAGACATAAATCTTGCCATAATGACGTTGCAGCAGATCACACCTACTTACCTGGCTACCTAGTGTGGCTTGGGTGCACTCGACTACACCGGAATGAACCTGTTTAAACATAACGGATCTTGCCACGTCATTGGACGGGTTTTCCCACTCAACTACGTTGTAAAGCCTGCGACCCCTTTGGCCGACCTCCGAAGCGCGGTCGTAAAACTGTGCACGTGCGGTGTTCCAAGCCTTATCAGGAAACCGATCGTTTCTCCGGCGCCATGAGGCATTAGCCAGGAAGGCCCTAAACCAGCCCTTATGGCCTCTCATCCATCATTGTCATGACCAGACCTCACGAAACATCGCCAGCAGGGGCCGCGAGACAGAAGAAGCTGAAGACTAGTCTGTCCTACATAGGCTGGTCTACTGGTTTCGGTGACTGTTCCTCCCAACCAATAAACCCAATTGCAAAATATAGGAAAAGAACATTTCAAAAATCCTAGACACTACGATTGTTGTCAACGTTTCAGCAACAAGACTTGCATTCTTTAGGGTAAACCCCGACTGGCTGGAATGCTTTATATAGGGGTAGGTCCCTAGGTCAGAAGATAGAAGTAAGTGGAATTCAGGAACTGGATTGGTTCGGGAGTATGCAGTGGTAAATATTGAGGAGAAAGGAAGGTCGGTAACTTTGAGCCGAGAAGTCGGTAAGAGGGAAGTCAGGTGTGGTGCATATTCCAGGAGATTCTTGAAGGGAAAGGGTGATAGGGTGCTTGTTAACACGCAGCGTGGCCTGCAGCAAGGTTCTCAGAAACGCCAGAAGCACAATAGGTGGTGATGGAAGTTCTTATCAGAAGGTATCTGCGAGCCCCAGGTTAAAGAAAAACGGGAAATGGGAAGTCCGAAAATGGAAAGATACAAGAAACGAAAAAAGAAAGGAAAAACCACAGACACACACACACGTACGCAAAAGCAATAGGCGCACAACTAAAACGGTACGTGTCGTTAAAAGGCCTTTTCTGAAACTCAAAAACGAAAACACAAAGTTAGAAGGACGTATCACGAAATTTGCGCTGAATAGACATAAACAAACGAAGGAAGACGGACGATGCGCAACTCACAACTATTTATTGGCAGGAAAAGAAAATTGCCTTATATAGGCTTCTACAAGACAGAAAGAACACATAAAAGCAGATAGTAAAATCGATGGCAACACCACAATACACAGAGCCCGCCAACCACTTGCTGTCTAAAAAAACAAAACTCATTGCTAAAAAGTTATAATGATGGTTCACTGATGCACCCCTTGCGATTTTTTTGAATGAAGTACGATTCTGAAAGCTCACGCGCCACAGTGTCATGGCTTCTGTCAATGATAATGGTTTCTTTGAGGCGCGGCGTACAACCACAATCACGGCAATGCATGGGCAAATGTGATCCAGTGCCTTTCTTGATTGATAAATCGTGCTCCCTAAGGCGATCATTTATGCAACGTCCGCTTTGCCCAATATATACCTTGTCACAAGTGAGCGGTATCTGGTAAACTATGCCAACTTTGCATCCCACGTACTTCTAGGCGTGGTTCTTACCACATGGATTAGGCTTCTTTTTTCCGGCAATATGGCTGCACAACCCACCTAATTTGCGTGGAGAAGAAAAACACAATCGGAACCCGATACTTCGTAGCAACCCGCTTGAGGTTGTGAGCTACTTTATGGGAATATGGCAGCACCTCAGGCATCGTTTTCTTTTCAGCTGCAACCTTAGGTTTGACCCGCTTACGCTTTAGTTTTTGAAACAACGCCTCAGAAACAGCCGCCAGTAGCGACCGAGGGTACCCGGCATCCAATAGTCGAGAGACCTGGGCGTCAAAACTGGTTTGCATACGATGAGTACAAGACTTTTGTATAGAGGACTCCAAGCACATCAAGGCTATCGCTTGTTTTACAGATTTTGAGTGAGCTGATTCAAAGGGCAGGGGCCCTTTTTTCGCGCGGGGACAAAACATCCTACACACATGTTTTTCTGCTACGCACAAGTCAATATCTAAAAACCTCAGGTTATGCCCTTTTTGCGTTTCATGCGTTAACTTCAAGCTGCCGCCCAATTTTCTGAACGTCTCTAAAACTTCTGCAACGCTTTCTTGGTAACTCAGACCCTCCCGCCTTTTCAAAATGATCAAGTAGTCGTCCACGTATCTAAAGACTTTTTGGACCATTTCATTGTCCAAATGACGTAGTAAATTACGGTCTAACCGCGAAAGAAAAACGCTTGACAGAACTGGGGCAACGCACGAACCGATACAGATCCCTTTCTTCTGTATGTAAAGCTTATCGTCATGCTTCACGACCGTTGCAGAACGTTAAAACTCGAGCAGGGACAAGAAACCACTGACTGAAATACCCGCAGCATTTTGAAACCTTGTTGCGCCATTCTCCTCAATACATTCCTGTACGCTTGTCAATAATTCACCATGTGGAATTGAAAAGAACAACTCTTCTACATCTAGGGAAAACAATCCACCAACTGACGGTGGATTGTTTTCTGACGGCAAACACCATTGATTTCTTTGCCTTCAGAAATTCGCAGGAAGTGATAGACTTTGTGCGAAAAAATAGTGATGTTGGTGGATTGTGTTCCGTAGATGCAGTCTACAACGCCAAAGGAGGCATAGGGGTGTGGTTAGGCTCTATTTTTACTACGGTTAATGAAGTTAAGATTTTTTTAAATATAAGAAAGACAGAAAGAACGAAAAACACGCGCCCAGAGTGGGGACCGAACCTACGCCTTTCGATTAGATCTCGAATGCTTTACCAATTCGGCTATCTGGGCGACTGTGTTCTCCTTCACTTTCTGGGCTACTTATATTTACTAGAAGTGTATCTGACGCTCGAGGGTGGTAGCCAGCGCCACTCTGACTACACGGGGAGAAGGGGACCTTCTTTTCAACCCCCGGGGCGTGACTCAAACGTCTACAGCCTGTCATGAGTGGATAACTGGCGGGAAGCCCTCTTATGCTACTTAGGCATCAAGGCTGCCAGAACCGAGACCCTCGCTAGGCTTTCGCAGAATAATATAGTAAGGAAATGAGGGGCTCGTTGAGGAAATACAGAAACATAGGTCGGCAGTCTACAACGCCAAAGGAGGCATAGGGGTGTGGTTAGGCTCTATTTTTTATTACGGTTAATGAAGTTAAGATTTTTTTTAAATATAAGGACGAGAGAAATAACGAAAAACACGCGCCCAGAGTGGGGACCGGACCCACGCCTTTCGATTAGATCTCGAATGCCTTACCAATTCGGCTATCTGGGCGACTGTGTTCTCCTTCACTTTCTGGGCTATTAATATTTACTAGAAGAGTATCTGACGCTCGAGCGTGGTAGCCAGCGCCACTCAGCGCTGCCACCGGCTCTGGCAGCCTTGATGCCTAGGTAGCATAAGAGGGCTTCCCGCCAGTTACCCACTCATGACAGGCTGTAGACGTTTGAGTCACGCCCCGGGGGTTGAAAATAAGGTCCCCTTTTCCCGTGTAGTCAGAGTGGCGCTGGCTACCACCCTCGAGCGATCTAATCGAAAGGCGTGGGTTCGGACCCCACTCTGGGCGCGTGTTTGTCTTTCTTTCTTTCTCATGGAAATAATAATAATAATAATCATAAAAATGTAACATCAGTAACGGTAAAAAATAGTCTAATCATTCCCCTATGCCTTCTTTGGCGCTGTAGACTGCCGGCATTTCGTTCTGTATTTCCTAACGTGCCCCTATTCTCCAAACCCTATATATATATATATATATATATAAATATATATATATATATATATATATATATATATATATATATATATATATATAATATATATATATATATATATATATATATATATATATACATATATATATATATATACATGTATGTCTGTATGTATAAATGCACACAAATAAAAATAAAGAGCCAAAAGCTACTACTACTACTATGTATTTGAATTGGCGCAACGGCGTATGAGGCCAATGAGGGCCAAGACAATGTTTGTGTTGTCAGATTTGCTGTTAAAATGCCATGGAAATAATTCTGATGTACTGGATAAAAATAGTGAATGTATAGGTTTAAAGAGCTCTTACTTTAAAGAGCGAATGTAAATAGGATTAGAGGTAAGAATCACGGTTGTAAGGTGCGTGCTGGGGGCGTCATTAAACAGGGATGGCAGTGACGTCCCTGCACGTTATGAAAACGCTCGAACCACCCTCAGTACTTGCATTGGGTGGACCTCATGTCACACATGGTATAAGATGAGTGCTAAAACTCCCATTTCAGCGAGGTAGCCTAAAGGCTAAAGGCGCTCACTTCTGATGAGGGGTTGATCACATAAAACAATGATTGGTGTAAAGATATCGTGTAGGTGTTTAGTTTGGTGAAGTGTCGTTTCCAGTCGTCATGGTATGCCAAGCATTCAATTAACACGTGGAGGACTGTAAGTCTTCCTCCGCATTTCTGACGAGCTTGTGGTAGGATTCCGTTTTATAGCGTGTAGCGTAGCGTGTGTGTGTGTGTAGCGTGTGTGTGACTCATTCTTAATCTGCATATTGATATTTCTGTGAACCTGATTAATTTCTGTGGGTTGTATTTCCTTATGAGTGGTTTTATAATTTGCAGTTTGTTTTCGATTGGTGTGTCCCCTGTACCTGCCAGCGCCTCCGAAGTATACTTCGAACTAGTAGATTCATGTGTAGGTAAGGAACACGTGGTATATCTACAACACTGCAGAGAGCCGCCACAGCAGCATTCTGGTCAGCAAATTTCATTGCCTGAAATTCCGCTGTGCCAAGGTACCCAGCACACCACTACAGCCGCGTTTAGAGCGCAGTCAGACATTATAGATTTTATAAGACGGTTCAAAATAAACTTTCTTGTCGGTTTTCCTGAATGAAGAGCTACTACTACACTCACGGTGTCTGCAAAAATAATGAAACTGTGTATTCTGGTTTCTATATAGTGTTCCACAGTGGTTAAAATGCCGTGCGCCTCACCTGTAAAATTCTCGTATTTTTGTTCATTCTCATTTTGAAAGCCAAGTTTGGGCAATGTGCAGTGCTTTTGGTAATGTCTCTAAAAGATAAATCACAAGAAACTTGGAATATTTCCCAAGGCGCAACACGGTCTGTGATAGAAGTTTCGTAGTTATCGCCAAAAAAATCCCAGGCCCCTAAGCTTGGACTTTCACTCTCAACGAAAAAAGCATAGATATAGACGGCCGATTGAGAAACGAGTGCATGGCAGAGGTGGGATTGAAAATAAACGAAAGAAGGGTGATTTTTATGGATGTTTTCTTCACAACATACAATAGGTACGTTTATAAGCGCTGGTATTCCTTGCGCCACTGGTCACATTCCACGCATAGGCTTTGTGCAGGACTCGTTCAAAAAGATCGTGAAGAAATGTTAAGCCCCACGTGCAAAACATTGTCAAGCTTTTTTAGAGCGGTTTTCGAAGCTGAGCTATATACTACACTCCCATAGTCCAACCGCGACTCCACTAAGCTGTTGTAATGACGCAGCAGGCACATCTTATCTGCGGCGTAGCAGTGGTGGGATAGGACTTTTAGGATATTCATTGCCTTTATACAATTTATTCTGAGTAGCTTCATATGTGGAGTAAATGGCAGCTTTTCATCTAGCATAATGAATAAAATCTTGTGTTCCTTCTTCACAGGCACAGCTACTCTATTGAGCTGGATGGAGGATGGTTGGCGGAGGGTGAATACCATGCCTCCTTGAAAATAAGACACATGTGCTCTTTTGAGGGTTTGCTTAAAGCCATTTTCTTCTGTTCATTTTACAAGCCTCTTCGTGGCAAGTTGTACCTGTCGTTCACAAATAGATAAGCTACAGGACCGGAAACCTATCTGACATTCATTCACATAAATGGAGTAAAAAATGGTACGAGGCCGAGGTTTTTTGAGGGTGTTAAGCATATTCCCACAAATACCAAAACATTTTAGGTCGCGCAGGATGCCGTAGCGCCAGGCAGTGTCATATGATTGTTCTAGATAAAACATATGGACATACAAAACTGTTTGTTAACCCTTAAATGCCCGTAAGGTTTCTATTGAAGATAAATGAGTGAATTCTTTCAGAAACACTATTTATTAAGCTTTGAACAACACTACAACCAAGAAAACCCATGCAGTTGCAAGGAACAAAAAATACTGGTATGGGAATATTCTTCCCTGTGGGCGTTCAAGGGTGTCCTACTTTATAGGAAACTTCGCAAAGCCGGAGCCGCGCAGAGGCGAACCTTGTATGTTGTGCAAGTTATCTTGAACCGATTGTGGCTTTTTGCCCTTGAACAATATCTGAACGGCACGTAGGGCGCTGCCGCCTGTGAGAAAAGGGGCGCGGCTTGTGAAAGCACATCTTCATCATCCTAAGAATAAAGGCTTGGATCTTTTTATCTCCTCCATAGTGCCAGCCCTTCATATTTCCTTGCTTAGGAAACAGGTTTCCTTGCTTCGCAAAAGGTTTACTTGCTCTACAAGACCTTTCACTCTATCACAAAACAATGCGTCAAAGAGTCAAAAATCAAGGGTGTACGTGTAATACGCCATAGGCTTCAATAAAGCTCGTGGCTGTAAACAAAACTTCGGGATAATTTTTTTGTGCTGAAGGCAGTGTATGTACGAGCGGTCATAATTACATTCATGTTCTTCAAAACATGTCCCTGCTCGCATTCGCGTTTGACAAGCTGGTCATGTCTGCAATGCTATCAATTTCTGCATCTTTTGAATGAGTAAACACAGCTATTGCTTCATCAACGTAGTCTTCCACTATCTGTGCACTGGTCTGCATCGTCAGGAAGGGAATAAAAAGGTTGTAGACCTCTTCTGCCGTTGGATGCCGAGCCATACAAAACAAAAAAGAAGGTACCGCAAAAATATTATAATGCGCTGAAAGCCCGTAGGGAAATAAGTTGCCATGTGGTAGATTTGCTCCAGTCCTTACTCATAGTACATAAAAGCAAAAAAGTGGGCCCAAAAACACGCAAGTACGCTGGCTAAGACATCAACTTATATTATCAATAGCATTTACTTACTTTGCCCGTAGTGGATTACTTAGTAATTCATATCTCGTAGCCCTTATGGCGCTCAATGGGCGCAAGTCAAGACTGACAGAAAATTTCGGCATATGATCACAAGACTTGCAGCGGCAGCTAGTGGAATGAAGATAAAAGAACGATTTTTTCTTGTCGGGGTAGGAAGGCATCACGCTAGATGGCGCCACAATACTGTGAGGGAATATGCAACCCAGCGGGCTAGAGAGGAATTTTAAGATAGTGGGAATTAGCTTCCCTGCGGGCGTTTAAGGGTTAAGAAAGACATTTTTCACATAGGATTCATAGGCTTCAAGATGTTCTGTTGTTGATCGGCCCGAGCGAAAACCTACCTGGCAGCTGTCTAGAATGCCATTGAAGTCTACGAGGTATAGTAACCTTCTCTTGATACGTTTTGCGAACAGCTTGTACAAGCAGCTGGTCAAGGCAATTGGACAATAACTTGAAACGCAGGAGGTATCCTTTCCTTTTTTCAGGAGTGGCATAACGTAGTCTGTTTCCAAGCATTTGTGAAGTGTCCAGCACGCCATATTCTGTTAAATAAAAAAAGTAGAGTATTAATTCTGTCTGTATGAAGGTGTTTGATCATGCTGTGCAATATGTGATCTGCACCTGGCGCCCTAGACTTGCAACCATCGAACGCAGTCATGAGGTAGTGAGGGGAGAATGGAGAGTTATACGAGTCATTTGCTTGCATGCTGACTTTTTGTAGTGCATAACTGTGGTTGTGTAATGTGAAGAGCTTGAGACGTGTTCAAAGGGCTGTGTTAACGTGTTTGCCTGGTCCTCTAGGCCACCATCAGTGGTGTTTACAATGGTTATGTCATGTGTGATTTCTCCGTTAGTTTTTCCTATCCTGTTTCAAATCCTTTGTGTATGGGTGAAAGAATTTATCGAAGTTCAAAGGACCTCCAGCTATTGTTTTTTGCCTGACGGCAAAAGCGCCTTCCAATGGCTTTGGTGCGCTTGAACGCAACAAAGTTGTCCGCAGCTGGGTACCTGCGAAGAATGTCCACCGCCTTTTTCTATGGCTGGCGTGCTTCTCGACACTCTTCATTCCACCAGGACCGCCTTGTGTTGTTTATGTTACCACAAGTATGAGGAAGTAGGTTCTGTGTAGCGTCAAGGTTATGTACTGTGATAAAGCTACAAGCTTCGTCAATACACAAGTGTTCTATGGAGTGTGTGTGCCGTGAGATTTCTGTCTAAATTTCTCCCAGTCTGCAGCGGTTTCTTTAAACCTATTAGTTGAGATGGGAGTGTAGGGGTCCCTACCTAGGCATTTGAGGAATACTGGGAAATGGTCACTTAGACGGTGCTTTTTCTCCACCTGCCACTCAACCAGTGGAAAAACAACCGCAGAACCGATGTTTAAGTCTATGTGTGAATACGTGTTGTGTGTGATGTTATAATATATAGGCGGCTTTTGTTGAAGAAACACGCACCAGATAATGCTAGGAAATGTTCAATCAAGCGGTCGCGAGCGTCAGTTCTGCTAGAACCCCATTGTTTGTTGTGTGCACTTAGGTCTCAAACTAAGATAAATGGTTCAGGAAGCTCATCCACCAAGGCCTCAAATTCTGAACAAGACAATTCATGCTCAGGGGGAACGTATAAAGAACACACCGTAATCCGCCCACCCAAAATGATCACGCTGACAGCAACTGACTCAAGGCTGATGAGTAGTCTAATAAACTGAGATGGAATGGATTTTCGCGTTACAATGGCAACCCCGCCAGATGAATGAGCAAAGACATCTCTATCTTTTGTGAAGCAGTGTATTGTTTCAGACAGTTACTTTGCTTGGTATTCCGGTGTGTCTTTTGGAAGCAAACAAAACTGGAATAATATTTGTAAAGGAGTTGTTGTTGTTGTTGTTTATTGAACTTCTGACAATAAAATTGCCAAGGTGCTCAGGCAAAAGGCGATTGAGTCATTGCAGCCGCCCCAGGTGCAGCAGCCACAGACGACTGCAATACTCGCCTAACTAGGTCCCTAGCACCTGACAGCACAAGCGCCAGCAGAAGCAGCTATACATGCCAAAATACATACAACAAGCATGCACACTTCCGGTGTGACAACAGCAACATATGCCAAAATAAAGCATACTAAGAAGACATAACTGAAGAGAATTACACGTTTTTCTTGCGTAACAAAATGTAATAGAAATAAAATATTGCGCCCACTCTTCGTTTTTGCGCGGAAAAAGTAATATAGCGTAAAAAATCAAAGTCAACCGATCTACAAGAAATACCTGACACATCATGGAGAAAATACATTTTGGTTTTCCGTTTACAAGCGTATACCGAGGACGTGTGTTCAACCATGTCAAATAGTACAGGGTGATTGTTCAAAAGATTAGGAATTTGCCATTTAAGTCTTTGAGTGCCATAATTAGTTCTAGTTCGTGCTTTTATAAAGGTTTTATGCCGGAAATTATATGCCACTTCAGTGTTAGTGAAATTAAAAAGAAAAAGCTCTGGGTTAGTATTGAACTCTAGAAAAATCGTTTCAGCCAGTCGTTGAGTATACAATGACTGAACATCAAGTATGCAATCTTGTTGAAAGTATGTATATGTATTGGTATAGTTTGAGAGATTATGAATGAACCGCAGACCCTTCTTTTGTATGCGATGGAAGCCAACCATGAGTGATTTTGACGCAACTCCCCATACAAGTAAGCAATAATGTAACCATGCGTACACATAGGGGAAATAAAGTTGCTTTTTTATTCTCGTAGGCAAAAGGGCTCTAAATTTACTTAACATGCCAATGTGTTGCGCAATGTTACGTTTTATAGAAACTTATATGACATCCCCAACGAAGATGTTCATGAAATACTACATCTAGAAACTTATGGTAAGAGACTCGTTCCAAAGGCTTAGAATCAAAAGTAATTACATTAGTAAGAGTAACAGTTCTGTTAATAGAACAAAATACTATATACTTCGTTTTGTTAATGTTCAGGTGAAGCTGATTGGAACGGAGCCATTGGGATAGGCTTTCGAACCATGAATTTGTTAAGGAAACAAGAGATGATATGTTCCGGGATGAAAAGAAGACATTTGTGTCATCTGCGTAAAGCACAATTTCTGGTGTGTGGGGGGTAATATCTATATCAATTATGTATAGAATAAATAATATCGGTCCTATTATTGACCCTTGTGGGACGCCAAATTTTATATATTCAGTATCTGAAGACGTGTTAAGTAATTCATACCGTTTCCGTAACACATACTGTTTCCGATAAGATAAATAACTCCGTATCAACTCGACTGCAAGACCTCTTATGCCGTAATACGGTAACTTAGCGTATAGGATTTCATGTTTCATCGAATCGAACTCTTTACTAAAGTCTTAAAAAATACCTAGAGTGTACAACTGTTTCTCTATGTTGTCTACAAGTTTTTCTCTAATATTTAACACAGCCGTCTCCATTGATTTGTTTCTCTGAAACCCATACTGATTAGCTGGTATTAAATTATATTTATTTAAGTGACTTGTAATAGGGGAATTAATAGCTTTTTCTACTATTTTCGAAAAAAGAGGGAGTACAGATATCGGCCTATAATTGCTGATACAATCAACGGCACCTGACTTATATAAAACAGTGACTCTCGACACTTTCATTTTATCCGGGAAAATTCCAGTGGATAAAATAACGTTTGCTACATGACAGACTACACCAGCTATAATGTTCGCTACAGCTTTTATGGCTGCAGCCTTAATACCATCAAATCCACAGAACAATTATTTTTTAACTTACTTATAATGCCAGCGATTTCTGTTGGTGTTGCGGGGTGAAGAAAAATAGAAATAACGAGGTTACTGTTGATATATTCTTCAGGCTGTTTAGCAGTAACTGAGTCAGTTGCTCCAAAAGACAAAAAGTGTCGGTTAAATTCACGAGAAAGTGCCTTTCCAGTGACAACTTGTTCACCTACTTTCATTTCAACAGGGATATTGGTGTGTGTTTTCATTATTAAATCTTTTACAATACGCCAACTTCTCCTAGGATCGTTAGATACGTCTGCAAATCGGTCAGTATAATACCGGATTCGTGATTTCTTAATATCAGCATTTATTTATCTCTAACGTTTTTAAATTCCTTTAAAATACATAGGTCCCTGCTCACAATAAACTTGTTAAAAAGCGCATTTTGAGCTTTTATTCTTTGTAAAAGCTCGCGGCTTATCCATGGTTTTCTCGCCTTCTTGCATTTCTTTATTGTAGCCTTTTGGAATGCGCAATCGTAAATTTGCGTTATTTTGCTCACAAAGGCATCGTATAGTAAATTACAATTTTCTAGTTTGGAAAACCCGCCCCAATCAACCGTGGACACCATTTCTCGGAAAGTCTCAATTGTGTCGTTCGTCTTCACTCTAAAATTAACAGGCGTTTCATTTGTATTAAAAGCGTACGAGTTCAGTTTTGGAATAAGACAAAAAATGGATAAATGATCACTAATATCCCTCGTAAGAACACCTGACTCCAATTCATCTGTATTTATATTTGTTAGGCATAGGTCAATAAAACTTTCACTCGTGCCTGTGATACGAGTAGGTGCGTCAATTAGGTTTGAGAAACCGTTAAATGTCACAATATGAAAGAACTCATTAACAGATTCACACGGATGCAAGAGGTCAATAATAAAGTCACCCAAAATCACCACATGACTATTTACGGATGCCAGATAATCTAAGAAGGACTCAAGCAATTCAAAAAACTCTGGGAGGGACCCAGATGGAGGTCGGTAGATGAAGCCTGGCACAAACGCACTAGATTTAACAAAAAGGCATTCAAAACTTCCATTCATTATAGTGTACTGTGGGATAACCTGGTACGAAAAATTATTACTAATATAAAGTGCTACACCACCACCTTTCCACGTGTCGCGTGATATCGACTCACATTTATAACCTGCAAATGTCACTGCATCTTGACTACCGGAAAACCATGTCTCACTAAAAGCCAATACGTAAAATTTGTGGTTTAGGAACGAAAAAAAAATACACATTTCGTCTTCTTTATCCCTTAGGCTACGCACGTTTAATTGATAGAAGCTCAAGAAGTTTGCGGGATTCTTATCGGCAAAAGCGGTAGAGCGAAATAAAGTGTCATTGTTATAGTACCGTGATAGCGGCATTGTATCAAATTGGGCAAATGTACTGCTAAACCCTGACAAATCACCCCGCACTCATTTTGTCAAGGTCCACATCGCTGTGAATAACAACCGCCGGTAAGCCCTGTTCTTGCCTGAGAAGAACCTTGTTATTAGAATGCCAGGCAAAGTGGAATCCATTTTCACTGGCCCAGTCACGCGTGTACCGAAGGAGACCTCTGTTGTATTTGGTTGGGTTCTCAGAAATTGATACTGTCGATTTCGCAGCCCTTAGGTCCTGTCGTTTGTCAAAGCAAGACTCTCGAAGCGATTGGCGCGAAAAGCGCACAATGATGCCTGGCAATCTCTCATGTCTCGAGGGAAGTTTGTGTACATCAATTACATCATCAACAGAAAGTGCAGGCAAGCTAATAGTCCGGGCTACATCGTTAAGTTTCGAGATCAAGTTTTCATTTTCAGAAGATGAATGCCATAGATTTCCAAATTTTGCTTTCGACTGCGCCACTCCAAGTCGTTCACAGCTGCCTGGAGGGACGTAACATCCTGTTTGGCGCACTTGCATTCCAGTTTGCCGACGCGTTGCTTCAAGCCACGCATCTCCGCCTCATGCTCCGTTCACATGCTCTGCTCACTCAGACGTACTCACATTCGCAGCACTTTAAACCACGGCCATCGGGCGGCAGGCTTTCGTGGCAGGTATGACAGGTGTCTTCCGGTGTGGACAATTTCATAACAAAATATAGCAAAACGCAAGCAGCACATACAGCGCAGAACACAGCCATAGGACAGCGGCGGTGGTCGAAATGAATAGATTTGCGGGGAATTAGATTAAGTCACCAACTTGGGAATACGAAGAAAACTTGTAAGGGGCCTGCTTCCACTGTCGCCGCTGCCGCCAAAATACGTGGCTCAGAGCAGGCTCGCCAGGCAGCGGCGAGCTCATATACAGCCAGTTCATATACAACATCAAAGTTTTTATGAGACCCCTAAAGTTCCATTGAACTATGTGTTCAACAGCAATTATTGGTTCAAGATTATTTTAAAAATGTACCTGTGAAGATGCGTATTTTGGTTCATATCAGTGAGTCTTGTTCAGGGCCTGTGATACCAGGAGGTGGTTTTTTTCCAAGGCCAAAACTGCAGCCGCTCTTATTTTACGCCTGCTGGGCAGGTTGAGATGCCGAAGTGTCCATATCCTCGTCTGACAATTCAGGTGGCACCGAAAAGGTGTCCTTCCGACATCCATCTCGTGGATTGGTTCCTGAGGTGGTCGCAGGCTTTTTGGTTAAAACCTGCGGTGCGGGAAGAGAAGGAGTAAGTGTACGGCCCCCTCTGTTCATGCTGTCAAAACCCTGGGGTGTCGTGCGGGCCAAGGGAGCAGGACTGGAAGTGGCCGGATTAGTCCCAACAGCGCTCCTCTCCACGTCCTCTGTGGCCTCCCCAGAAGTTGCGGTGAGGTTCTCGACTGTGGATTGCAGCCCAGCAAGATGAGTAGCCACCAGGGCCTCTGCTGTAGACGCAGGGGCTGGTGACTGCTCAGAGGGGGTTAATGACAGTGCCATATCAGCTAGGCTGCATTGTGTCGCAGTACCGTCGAAACATCACCACAGCCGCCGGCGGGGGCGCCTGCCTACGATGCAGTCGTAAACGTTTTGTGGTTTTGGCGTGATTCAGGAAAACTTATATTTTCGGGTACTTTCATCTGAATGATCTTTTTTTCTTTATTGAAAGATGGGCAAGATCGTGAGTATGCAGCGTGTCAGTTACTGCAGTTCGGGCAATTCATGATTGTGTTTTCGCAGTCATCAGAAGAGTGATAGTTTTCGCCACATTTTGCGCAGGTGAGTTTGCCACGGCAAGCTAGAGTTTCACAAGCGTAGTGTTGAATTTTAAAGCATCGCCCCGGGTTTTTAATGTAGGCGCGCACACGACAGCTAATAAAAGATGCCTTCACTGTCTCGGGCAGGGTAGAGGTAGCAAATCTTAGGATGATGTATCGGGTCTTGATCTCTGCTCCATATCTTCTAATAATAATTCTACGAACGCCACCAACACCCTGGTCATGCATTCGCTCAAGGAGATCATCATCTGTCTCAAGGAGGAGTTTTTTGTCAGAGATAACTCTTTGTACAGTGTTTAGAGTGCGGTGCGGCGTAATGGTGACGGTCAAGTTGGCAGTTTTTTCTTGCTTCAGGAGGTTCTGGCTTTGTTTTTTTCGTATAACGTACCAAACAGGTCTCCAGAGGGCATCTTTTTGGTGTTGTAGTCTTTGCCAACAATGGTTTCAATACACTTGGCAATTCGGAAGACTGACATGTCGGGGATAGGTTTGTAGGCTGCCGACGAGACAGTGTGGCCGAGCACACATTTATTGAGGATGCTCCAGCCCTGCCTTGGTCAGGACGAGCGATTAGAACTGGGGGTGCCACTCTGGACCGGGCGCCGAGTGCTGAGTTTCTTCTGTGCCAGCTGGCCAATCTGCTGGGGATAATGGTGGCGCAGAAGAAGATTAGGTGGTAGCGCTACAGGGCGCTCCCCCTAGCGTGGAGCGGGATAGAGAAAACGGAGCTGGGCGTTGTTTTGTGCAGTACTGTACGTTAAAGCGGGGGAGGCGGTAGAAGAAGCACTTATCGCAGTTCACAGGAACATGTAAAATCTGTCCGTAGCCAGAGGCAGTCAGTGGTCTAGTCGCCGGGGTTCAGTTAATGGCATGGTCCTGGTCATAGGCGAGGTAACGTCCGGGTAAGTGGCAACATCAGGTGGTCGAGGCTAGGAGTGCGGCAGCGGACGCGTTGTGGGGTGCGAAGCGGCTGAGCGTGCAGCAGCAGATTGACCACCGGAGTACGGGCTTGACTGTGCCCCGGTGTGGGCTCTGTGGCTTCGTTGCTCTCTGGGCTGCTTTCGCAAACGCGGTGGGAGTCGGCTAAAAGGAGCCTTGCAGTGATGAGCCGCACTTGAACTCCAATGACGCCGGATCCCCATCCTGCAAGCTGATTTCATCAGTTTGATTTTTAGACAGACGGCTGAGCTTCGGTTACTGCATCTACTTAACACTGTTTTGGAGCAGGGAACCGGGCGACGTCTGGGGACCAGCTTTTGACGCGTATCGTGATTGCACAGGGCCATTGGACACCTCTTCGGGCGACGGTTGTTCGGAGGGGTGTCCCGCAAACTTTGCTCTGGTATCGCCATCGTAGCCAGGGAGTGAAGATTGTCAAGAGCAAGCTGATGTGCTTCAAATGTAGCTTCGACTACCGGAGTCTTCGACCTGTCGGTGGCTGCTTGAGGCTGTTCCACCTTAGGCGACGAAGACAGCTGTCGTACACCGGGAGTACAGCGCTCATGAAGATCGCTCTCACTCGTGTTGTGCAGAGAAGTTTCGCTGCCACAAACGGTACACCAGGCAGCACAGAACTGTAGGGCCTAAGTCAAGCCGGTGCACTTTTTTCTGGCATACGTGCTCGGCTCGTGTCCAAATGTGGGCCTTTTGGTCGTTTTCGGCCATACTCTCATGGCTGTCCAACAGCCAGTGTTCATCGGCCAGTCGACCGGCTTACGTTCATACGGCCAGATTCCAGCCGTATGGTTCCGGTCATTCCAAAGACACCCATGTGCGGCCTAAACACGGTCACCGGAGGAGAGCCGAGATGCGGTCGTTGGACCCCAGTAGGAATAAAGCTGGCGGACGTTCGGCTATGCTATGGGCATTGGAGTTCAGCCACAGTACGTTAACAGTACTGAGGCCGGTGGACGACTACTGCATGCAGCCCAAGCAGATGACTCAGTCGCGCTGTGCCGCAGCACAAACCCACCTATTTGGGTCCACAGCGCCCACATCAAAGTGAGCCCGCACGCCAGCACCAGCCATGCAGCCTTCAGGGCAGCCTTGCTTAATTATCAGCGACAGTTAACATTAAAATGCATTTAATAAACAGTGCTCACAAATGGTCGTTCCTTTTTTTGCTGTGTCTCTTTTACTGTCGGATGCAGAAAATGTTGATTTCTTTGTAGAGCCGGAATAGTTGTATTTACCAGGACCTGATATCTTCTGTGGTGCGGCTTGCCTGCAATAAACGGCGAATTAAGGGATGGGCGGAAGGCGCATACTTTATTGCGTTGAATTTCACAAAGATGAAAGTGTCGCTTTTAGCGAATTTCTTTTAGGAAAATCTTCCTGAACCCTTCCATGCTCTGAATAAATCAAAGTATTTTTACAACAGTTGCTTCACCAGCTTGGTTGTATATAATACCGGCGTGAATGCCTTTACTCCACAAAACACCCAGGAGCATAAACATAATTTCTTTCACGCAAACAGTATGTCCAGTTTTTGACCATTTTTTTTTTCAAAGAAATTTTCTACTCGATCAACTTTTCTCGTGATTTTTTACAGGGCTGATCCTAGGAGGGATCGAACAAGTACTTTTATTTTCAATCTATTTTTGATGTTGTTTTCATTAGTTACGTGCAAACCACTTGATAGCTCAACAGAACTTAAGTTTCCTTTAATGTCGTACTATACGTTAAGAAAATTGTACACGTGTTGCGAATGACGCCCTGCTTCTGTTTGGCTGGAGTTATATCCCTCTGTGTTCACGCAGGGAAAGGCGTACGTCAAGAATTTATAATTTGTTTCAGACCAATAACATAGCAATGGTAGTATGCATTCAGCAAACCTGGCATACTGCAAAGAATAAAATAAGTACTTCATTAGTTGAGTTTGAATGCGTAAGGCCCTTAACCGTCGACGGTGAACTTGCGGCGCCGCAAGTTGGTTTGTTTGTTTCTTTGTTATTCATTTGTATATTTATTTTTTGTTTATTTATTTATTTATTTATTTATTTATTTATTTATTTATTTATTTATTTATTTATTTGTTTATTTATTATTTTATTTATTTTTTTATTTATGTGATACGGGATTCGCCCATGCATGCATTACAGCAGGGAGATACATAGCACTAAGCATCAAATTTGAGACCAAATAATCAAATACTTCTAGACAGCCTGTTGAAAATTGTCATTAAAAACAGTAGATCAACTTATACATGGAAGATAATTACAGTCTCTTTTTTATCATAGATAATTTAATCACGGAAGGCGTAACCTGTAAAGGAAAGCTAATAATTAGGTTTAAATTGCGGTCCGAGTTTGGGATATGTAGAATGGATCTTGGATATACTTCTCCCCTTAAATTCCAGTTTTCGAATGATAGATATTACGAAAAAATTTCAACCTGACGTTTCGTATGTGATCTTTTACGTCTTACCATTTAGGTTTACTTTTACTTTCCTGCAAGTTAATTTGACAGTGCCAATTACCAAATACGAATCGCATTGCCCCATTCCGTATCTTTTCGTGTGTATCCACCATCTCTTCGCTGTGGGCATCACAACAAACACATGCGTACTCCAACTTTGAGCGCAAATGACTAAAATACGGTTGTTCTTTTAGGGTAGATGGAGGTTCACTGAAAGTTTGTCTCACAAAGACAAAAACACGGCCAGGCATAACTTTTATACGGTGAACGTACCTTTTTAACATCTAAACTCTGGTTCGATACACTCCAAGCCGTTCCTAAAGCAGAGTAATTTACGGTATACGTATTCAATTAGAATGAAGGTTTTTTTGTAAACGTGAGGATAACACACTTTTTAACATTCAACGACTTTTCCTATCAGCACAACAGGATGTTATAAAATTAGAATCATGGTGCAGGTTTCGGAATCTTCTTCATTCGCTACAATTGTGTAAACTACACAGTCATTCGCGACCATTGTGAAGAAACATTTCAGGCCAATAGGAGTATCATTTATGTACAATAGGAACAAAAGGGGGCCCGCACTAAGCCTCGGGTATTCGCTGAGGTCACGGAAACATATCCGGGCGAAGAACCGTTGAGAGCGATTGAATTCTGTCTTAGAGAGAAAAACTGGGCTATCCGTGAAACAACCGATTCATTCAGTTCATTGGCCGCAGTGTACTCACAAGACGCTCATAAAAAAAACGTCAGATGCTTTTTTACAGTCCAAAAAATACCGTCAATTACCTTAAGCTTATTTATTGCTAGATTCAAATCGTGCGTGAACTCAACAATCTGCGTTGAGCAAAAAAAAGCTCACTTTCAAACACCACAACTAAGTTAACATCCTGGCTTCGTCATTGACAAGGCACTGTTGTCGCAAATTTAAAATGACACTTGATTTTAAATAGGCAGTGATAAAATCCTCTAAAGTAACGTAGTGCAGAGCACGTAGGTGAGCACGAGCTTAGCCTCTTCTACGTTTATCACGAAGAAAGTAGTGCACATTGTTTTTGTGGTAATATTGGAAGAGGAATAGCCGAAAACGTGCGGTTTTGCACGCCCTTGCCTTTCTTTGGTGGGGAGTCCTTAACATGACGCTGGCTGAGCTCGTGAATGGTAGCCGCTTGCTTGAAGCCCTTTAGGGCCTCGTATTTTCGGTGAACCACCGCCATCTCGGGTCGAACATCTCTGCCGGGTTGATGTCTCTAACGCTCTCCATTTCTTGAGGGTGCGAATAGCCTCAAGCTGGTGCGTCGAAGAAGCCAGAGGGTGATGCGGGTTAGCGGCTATGACTGGCGAGGCTTAGCCCACGTGTCTGTGTGGGACAGTTTTCTTGCGGCAATAAGGTCATTCCGAAAGCCCTAAATATCCCTCGTAATGTCCAACGAATCTTTGGACCTTTCCCGTTCACCTATAACCACTTTTAACTGTTTGACACACCAGGTTCGTTCGTTTAAAACATAGAAACACCGATCGGATTAAACGCGTCTGCGTCGTTCGGCTCCATAACGGTTTTTACTTCACTCAGAAAAACCGGTCGTACACTGCCCGGTCTCCTTCCAACCAATAGTGGATAAGTTCCGGCGCCCAGACGCATGCCGGTATTCGGCTGTACGCCGCTTATCGAAAGAATGTCGTATGACATGAGACCTTACGTCGGCTTGTCTCCTCCTGAACACAAGTTGCCAAATGTTCTACGCCCGTTCGCTTCCCGTAATTTGGCCGAACACTCCTAACCAAATGAAGAACGCACATTCCGGGGCCGTACGTCGGCCGGTGTTCATCACAACACCTGTTGCCTGAAGAAAACGAATATTCTGCCGCCGGACGCACGGTTCACCGTTGAGAGAGCGAATGCGCGGCAGCCGCGCTCCGGCCAGTCTTTTTTTGAACACCAACTGCCACAAGAATATAAATATTCTATGGCCAGTCGCTTGCCGTGCTTCGGCTGAACACCGCTTCCAAAAGAAAGAACGGATGTCCTAAACCCGTACTTCCTTCGTTGTTTTTTCTGAACATCGGCAGCACAAAGTGAACTGAATGTCTAGCATCCGGGTACCTGCCGTTGTGTGTCTGAACACGGGCGGCCGGAAACTCCCAAGCGCTTGTTGCCGAATGCTGGCTGTTAAACTTGTGATCAGTGGCTCCCAGAACCTGGATGCTGGCTGGACATGCCAGGAAGGGGCCATGTACGAGCCGGTCAAGGGACACAATTTCTGTGCCGCCTGAGAAAGCAGTCGACACTTGCTGGGGTTGGTGAAGCCAACGCAGCCACCCGTGGCGCTCTGGCATGGTGTAGCGCAGATTCCACGAAACGAAAGGTCGACTCTGTAGTGCTGCAAGCCGTAGCCGGCGCTGGCGTTTCCTGGCAAGGTAAGACTGAACACTGCGGCAAAGTTGTATGCACAGTTGGCGTTGGAAGGTGTGGTGGTGTAGAGGATGGCGTCGCCAGGGACGTGGCTTAGGTGGGCTTGTCGTCACAACCATCGCTGTAGTATTGACATATACTGTGTGAGAGACCATACGGCCTATTAACAGCCTTCTTCAAAGTCGTCTTCTGTCTGGGGGCCTGTAGCTGGAGCCGTAGCTGCGGGAGGATCCCGTCATGTAGCCGTGTCGCTGCGAGGTGGTAGCGCAGCGGTTGGCTCCTTACGTAAGTTGATGAAACATTGGCTCTCGAGCTGAACAAACCATATGTCGCATCGAGTGATGTAGAAGTCCGGAAGACTGCTGAGGTCTGGGAACTCTGGATACGCGCCCTTGATCGCAGAACCGTCCCCTAGTGAGGGTTCGGGTACATGAGCCGAGGGCGGTGTCAGCGGAAGAAAGGTGGTGCTAACGGCTGCAGGTTCTTTTGGGATTGTCGTCTGCCGGGTTTTCATGTCGTAGTGGTGGAGGACAGTGTTTTTTAAGTCGTCATACTCACTGGGGCCTGGGGTCGGCAGCTGTATCTGCGCAATAATGTTAGCAGGCAGCTTCTGTAATGTCACGAGGTACCTGATTTCCGAGGTCCCGATGACATTTACATAAACATGGCTCTCCAGGATGACGAACCATGCAGCGTGGTTTGTGATGTAGTGAAACAAATTGAGCAAAAGAAGGTCTGGGGGGCGGGGAACGTTCTTAGCCAGCCGTCATCTGCATTGTGGCTGGGGAAGCAGCGTCGCGTAGCCATGGCGAAGCCGCTTTTTCGGGTCACCAAATTCTAGGTGGCCGATGAGACGGTGAGGCCGAGCCCACGTTTATTAAGGTTGCGCTGGCCATGCCACGGTCAGGAGGAGGCGTGTAGAACCGGGGTGCCGCTGCAGACCGGGTGCCGAGTGCTGAGTTTCTTCCGTGCTAGCTGGCGAATCTGCTGATGATGATGCTGCTGCTGAAAAAGATTATGATAGTGGCACTACAGGCTTTTTGTCGGTGGAGTGTGCAACTTGGTATTTGCTGAAAGCTACCTGATGTGGTTCGCTGGGGTGTGCTCCGGTGCGACCCCTTTTAGAGGTCGATCAGGGTGTTTTGCGGGAGTTGAGAAAATACCCATAGAATATGGAATCAATTCGGTGGCAAGGCCAGTCTCCCGCCACCGAGCTCAACAAGGGAGCGTAGCGTTGAAGCACACGTTAACGGTACCTCGCCACTATAACCCTCCGAATATAGGGTTATAGTGGCGAGGTACAGTTAACGTGTCCTTCAACGCTACGCTCCCTTGTTGGGCTCCGTGGTGGGTGACTGGCCTTGCCACCGAATTGATTCCATATTCTAAGGGTATTATGGCTACCCATATTCTATGGGTATGTCCTCACACAGGGATAACCCTCACCTACCAGAGAAAAATGGAGAAATTTGGAAGAGAAAAGACGAGAGGACAGTGTTAGGAAAGAAAATGCGAAAGGGAAGGAGTGAAGAAGAGGACAGGAAAAGGCGACCGGCTGATTCCCCCCAGGATGGGTCAGACTGGAGGCACCATCCACGGGAAGCAGCGGGCGAAGTGGTGTGTTGCTTCTGCCAGGGGGCCATGATGGTACAAAACAACCCTGGCTTTATCTCAACCACCAGGATGCCCTTTTCCCCGGACATGGCAAAGCCACGGGCAGCCGAGGGCATGGGTGGGTCCAACCCACTTGGCTCGGGATTCGCGGTGTCACCACTGTTGTGACCTTGAAACGCAAGTTGCCCCTGCGGGGTAGTTTTCAAACCAGGTCAAAGAAAGGTATAGAGCAATATCCACGTTTCTGGCTTTTTTCTTATTCGGTTTTACTTACTTCTTGCTTAATATTTCACAACAACGTTATTCGCCTTTTCTTTTTTTGTTTTCTGTGTAAACACATTTTTCTGAAAAACTGGTGGATTTTATGGCCCGTACTATATCTCTGCTCCGAGGTGCAGATTATGTTGCAGACCGGGAGACCTTAATTATCCAGCTGGTGATATTAAACGTGGATAAAAATCTCAAAACACGGATTTCTCGATTTCCAACTACTTCAGAAAAACATCCGTGGGGAAGGGAGATCGAAGCCAGTTGCGGTCAGCAGCAAACGGCTTAGCAATTGAGCAACGCCTGCGGTGACACTTGTCAACTATTAACAATTTTCAGGTGTTGGATTTTTCAAACAAATTATGAATTGCAAAAAGTTTGCAGACATCGAGTGTAGGCCGTCGCTGTTGCGCAGTGAAGCACTCCTGCTGACTGATTGCTCCAATCAACTCGTAGCTAGGGAAGAGCAAAGCAGTTTTATATCCCCTGGAAGCTTCCGAGAATTACATTTCGAATGGTCTGCTTGCATTACGCTCGCACTCCAAGCAGCAACAGGCCATTGTTACATTGGTGTTCATTCATTTCCCCTGTTGTTACATAAAGCGTGATAGTATTCAATTTTCTGGAGAAAGTGCGCGAGCGGGTGAGCAGTTGGTGGTACGTGAAAAAAAAAGGCCTGAATTGCATTGACTGAGCTATATGAGTAAGGCAGGGTCGAACCGTTTAGGCATGAACCGGTAATCGTTATATCTTTTTTCGGTTCAGGTCCGATTGTGGTTCAGCCGGCTCAAAAATAACGGTTCGTGTTCGGGTTCTAGACGGCAAAAATACCGGTTCAGTTCCGGTTCGACACCCTGTCAAATATAAAACTATATATAAATAAAGAAATATATATATATATGTGTGTATATGTATTTATAAGCAGTACAAGAAGCACTTCAAGGAGCCAAAAGAAATATTTGAGAAAATGGTTGACTCACGAGTAAAAACAAACACATACAGTATTTGGCTGATGTTTCGCCAGGGGGACCAGTCTTCACCGGGTAACGTTACTGTGTGACAAAATAACGTTAAAACATCGGCCTTGAAAGCTGGCCCTGACCGCAAGTCGGTTGGGTGGTTCCAGTGCCACTACTCAGAAGCTTCCTTAAAGTAGAATTGCACACTGTTCGGCTTTATCGCGTCAACCAATTTCTTATGCGTGCTCACCCTTTCATACGACGACAGCCAATCGTCAACGTAGTGGTCGTCAGTGGACTTAACAAGCCGACAACTGGCTGTTGCCAAGAAAATGCCGTTTCTTGGGTAAACTGCAAAGGGTATTATCAGCAGGAGTTAACAGCGTTCCAGAAGATGATAGTTTACTATTGGCCTTATAGGAGAGCCCGAGTTACGGTCGAGGTGTAGCGAGCTTTGCGAGATCCTGGCGCGTTCTCAGTAAGTCCAGTGCTGTATCCCCGTCGCCTTCAAAACCCTCTTTTGCTGCATATTCCATAATGACCAATGGCCTCCTAACAGAGCGGACCCACGTCACCTAGCATGTAATTCACAGTTTTCTGTAACGTATGTTATATTGAAGAACCTTTAGCACTAATATATATATATATATACACAGAAAGATAGGGCAGCAGTCTACAGTGCCAAAGGAGGCATAGGGGTGTGGTTAGGCTCTTTTCTTTTTCACTGCGGTTAATGAAGTAAACATTTTTTTAATATACAGAAGAAAGAAAGAAAAACACGCGCCCAGAGCGGGGACCGAACCCACGCCTTTCGAATCGAAAGGCGTGGGTTACCAAATGCTGTGGGTTAAAAAATGTTACCAAACGTTGCCAATATCTCGCCTTCAAAGCACGTGCGCAGTTTTAAGTGCCCTCAGGTTCTTACCTTTCCTGTGTGCTCAAATTGTTGAATAAGATGCTTTATACCTGCGTAATAAACCACACCTTAACATAACTACACTCATCTATAAAATGTAAAGGAATATTTAAATCATTTGCTGTGCCGTAATTGCTCTTTGGAAAAAGTTCAGTGGTAACTTTTGGTATAATACTAGGGTAAAAAATTGTAAAAATATAGCCGCGAACCATGTATGGGTTTGTTTGTTTATGTACTGTTTGTTTTTATTGCCCGGCCACGCCCGTGTCTGTTATCAGTGTCCCCAGCGAAGCCCGTCTTCCAATCTTTATTTTAATGCCGCACGGGCTATCTCATTCAGATAAGCAGACTCTTCCGCCTTAAAATCACTAGCCTAGACTAATCTTTTTTGATCTACAATGTTCTGGTTGTAAATCGGCAGTTCCAGATACACTCCCTCCGAAAGATAAAAGCCTGCAGAGCAGACATCGCGGCATTCGAATCGTCGACGCTCCCCTTCGCACGTAACTTTGTACATTGCTGCTTCACCGCCTGTGTATTTTTTGAGTTGTTAGGGGAGCACAAGTTCGCTCCAATAAACTAATATTCCTTTAGGACAACTGCGTCGTCTCTGGCTTCGTGACAATAGCGTCACCTGCGGTGCTTTCCCTAGCCCACTTTTGGTGAGGGCGATTCGCAATTGATGTAACGTGAGCGATGCCTCTTTTAAATTGTTTGGTACTCCTACTGGAAGCAGTGTGTTGTGGAGATGGTTGCTCAGAGGGCAAGCACCTTGTCAGGCATCGGCACTTTGTGGAAGCTGAAGCAACGATACTTGAGTATAGTTACCGAATCTCTAATTGAAGCATAGCGTAGTGGCATGTATGCGAGCATTAACAAGATATGTACAAATTGTGAGAGCTGGCTGCATTCCAGGAAACCTTACCGACCATTTTCGTGAGTATGACGTACGTGGAAAAGGTTGCTATAATATGAGCAACGTGTAAAATCCTGAAGACCATCAAGTAAATCATCTGCTGGCTAAGTGGACTAGATATGTGGTTCTGTTCAGGCATCCTTCGAAATGAACTTCAAAAAATCAAACTAACATGTTATTTGTTTTGGTTAGAAGTGATTTATACATTGGATTTTTCCCGCTTTATTGAGTTGTTCTTGTTACAACCATTGAACGTTGCTTACACTAAATGGATGTATCGGTCACCAAGCCGACATACTTAATTATGTTTAAAACGTATCTCTACAAATGCGGAATGCGTCAGAGTTTTAGTAGGTACAGTCATGGACAATTGTAATACAAACCCCAGACCACAAGGCCAAAGAAACCGTTGCCGTCACCTGGCAGCGGTCGTGGAAAACGCGCGGACATCCGCAGTTGTGATGTCGGTTTGCGAGGGTGCCTGCTCCAGAGCTATATGTCGCCCTCTCCTAGCTCGCATGCTTGCCTTGTCGGCCTGCCGCAAGACCGGTGCAAGCACTGCAAGTACTACCGCAGCTGCAGTTGAACGTGTTTCTCACGTTGATTGATTGATTGATTGTAGGGTTTAACGCGCCGACGCAACACAGGCGATGATGCGCGCTGTAGTCGAGGGCTCCGGAATAATTTTGACCACCTGGGGATCTTTACCGTGCACCAAAATCTGATACAAACGGGTATTTTTTTGCTTCCCGCCTCCACCACAAAAGTGACCACCGCGGCTGGGAATCGAACCCACGACCTCGTGCTCAGCAGCGCCCCGCCTTGTTTCTCACGTTGAGAGCAATACGGCGCGTAACTGCTTGAAGCTGCATCCAGCGTTCGCATGGGAAGGGACACATTATGCTTGCTTGAAGAAAAGCAGTCCTTATAAATGGAGAAAAAAATAAATGCATGCTGCCTAACTTGTGGTGGCACTGCATTGTTTCGCGTTCATGGTGCCGTGGCTCGGAAATTAAACAATGAGCGGTTTGCCAAAAATGCACGTGCCCTTAAATGTTTAACGGAGTCACGAATAGGTCAATTCGCTGATTCGATGCTTGTAGCAAACAATAGATATATCAGCAGAATTTGTCTCCAGTGGTACACATTAACTGCAAGCATTGTGTGGGCTGGGAAAATTACTGGCAGAGTTATATATTAACAAAAATGAGAAGGTAGGCAGGTCCAAACATTCTGTAGTCCAGTTGCCCCTACACAACAATTTTGGTTGCCCCATTTGTTTCTGTTTTTTTGGAAGGTACATCAGTAGCTGTAGATTTCTGCGGAGCGGGCAGAACTGAGCATCGTTTAGGCGTGACCCTGGTGTCAAGCGTTTGTTGCTCACGTTATTGCACCTCACATGCAAAGCTATGTCGGCAATGTGACGTCGGCACACACGGGGAGCAGGCGCTCGTGCGAGCCGAGCACACAGTGGTCGCAGATACTGGGGCTCTTCAATTTGCAGTCTCGTACTCATCGCGGACTCCCCAAGAAGCAGTCCGGCATTCGATTTTCCCATCTATATTTATGGCCACCGAAAATACTCAGACTCCCTGCCGACTATCCGGTGTGATCCGAGACTGTAAATCAAAGAGCCCCACTATCTCGCACCGCATCGCCAACAATTGTTTTCGGTGATCTTGCGGCGTTATGACAAGGCAAGCATGCTAGCGAGCAGAGTGTAACATATCTCAGTTGGACACTCAGACTCGCTCTCGACATCTCAACTGCGTATGTCCGTGCGTTTTCCACGGCCGCTGAGACGGCACCAATATCTTCGGCCATACGCTGCGCGGTTCGTATTTGAGTTGTCCAGTACTGTAAAAATGTGTTGGATCACTTAGCAATGGGTTGTCGATGGCACTCATGCTTGAATTATCTCAGGCAGCTCTTATAAATATGTCGAAAAGCCACAAGTATTTTCCACCAGCATTTTACGTGGAGTCATTGGACTTGTAAATTACAGATTGCTGAGCCCGTCAGGGTATGACCTCGTATTACACCGCAAAAGGTGGCAGACTGCAATGGGAGTTGATAAGACAGTTCTAGATGTCACCACCATAAGTAGTTATGGGTTATACCCTAAATTCTTAATATAATGTGGTAAGGATGAGCATACAAGACTGCTAGAGAAGTAATGACGTAAGTGAGGTGTCGTATGAAAGGAGGACAAGTGGGATGTCTAATGTCCTGATTAGTCCGCACTGGCGTAGACAATGCATACTGGCGTGACAACGTACAAGATTTGTGTAACTGCTTAGACGAAGGTATTGAATCATGTAAAAGCCAAGCGACCGAGGGCAATTTTAATCCTATTACACTAATAAATATTTTGCGCACAACGAACAGATTATTATGCCCGTTTTATACTATTGCGCAATTTGTTTGTGCGTGGAATGCCGACAATAAAGGCTTAGGTACAGTAACAAAACCATATTTCAGCTGATGGTTTCATAGCAAGGCATGCCTGATTTGCCCCACTTTTTTCACGTATCAGTGATGGTTTCTGTGATTACCTATACTAAGGTGTTATGTATCACTAGGTTGCTAATTTTGCTGTTAGTACTGCCATGAGCAGATAGCTTGTTCCTGCTGTCATATAAATGACATGTGGTTGTACGTGGCCATGCGGGGTTGCGTAAGAACTGGCGCAACGCATGCGGCGAAGTTTCTACAAGCATTTTATGTGAAGTAAACACATATGATCTGTATCAATGGTTTTCTTGTGCAAACCGCCAATATTTATTATACCTAAGATCAAAGACAATTGTTATGTATCAAGGCCCACCTGAGATATCAGACTTTTCAGAAAGAACTGCTTTTATATTTCCAGTGCCCTAATATCGAATAAAGCCTAGTTTGATAGACTGTAATATTTGTTATGGGAGCACAAGTTTGCTCCAATAAACTTGGTCCTCCTTCAAGACAGCAGAGTCGTCCTTGGCTATGTGGCAATACATTATATATACACTGTAGGAATTATAGTATTCTTTTAAATTGATAGCATATCAAAGCTATGAGTAATTTTAAAACCCCACACGCCAGTTGAGCGGGTTTTCTTATTTTAATAAAACTTGCTTCATCGCCACTCTAAGGCACCGTTCGAAGAAAAGCCCTTTTGGATGATTCGCCAGGTTGAAACAATTTTTAAACTTTTGTTTATTTTATGCCATATGCCCGTTTTCTTTATTGAACTGCTTATTGATTTTTGACGGTAAACCACTAAATAACTTCGTACATAATAGGGGGTACCAATATCAGCGAACCCCAGTTCGAGATTTGCAAACATGTTCCACGTTTTAGATATTTTACCAAACAAAAATTATTGTTAATAGCGCAGAAAGCTATGATTTTTTGTTGGGAAAAGATCGTCTACTCCGCAGACTTCCGCTAATGTCAGTGGATCCCCACAAGGGCCAACTATTTAGTGCTAATTAAAAATTATCTACAAAGCGAACGGCAAACATGATTGAGGGCGTATATGTTTGTGCATTTACCCTCAGCACCTCTACCACCTCATTATAAAGCCTCCAAAACAATAACTGTAATATTAGTAATAAAGCGCATGGGTGTTCCCAGCAGATAAAGCTATAGTTATAAACACATTACTGACGAAACAACCGTTTTATTTCGGACAAAAACACCAGCGTTGTAATGAATACTTTCGGGGGATGTTGGAGCAAAAACACAAAAGGGCAACTCGGTCAGTTCTAACGAGGGCCGCGGCAACTAAGGTACTTTTCACAGTAAAAGATTTATAACTTAGTTTAATTGCGTTTTTTGGTATATACTCACAGTATGAGAATTTCACAGCTATTTGCGATAACTATTTAGGCATCTATTTTAAAAGGTGCAATCTAAACTATTTATTTAAACAAATTTGTGATGGAAATGCCGGCATAACACAGTTTTACGTAAAGCAGCTTGCAAACAACAATTTGGGTATTTTCCGCCATTTATGCGGCTTTTTGTATCTTTACTGTTCTTGAAGTGTGGTTAGCGCCAGCGGCGGCCCTTACTATCCGGGTGCCACATAAGATAATTTGGAAAAAACCTTCCTCAATAACGGTTTCAAAGGCCAGATTCCATTGAAGCCTTCACTTATGCTACGCATATAAACGCTATCTTTCAACAACTTTTCTAGTTCCTTCGTATGGATCTGTACACCGATTTGAACCAGAACAAAATATCTCTGGCTGAACTATATTGCTATCCAATGACGTTCAAAAAGACAGAACACACGTAGCTGTTGGAAATCCGGTCTTTGTTGGAGCCTACTTGAGTTAGTAGTTGGCGAAAAATCGAAATCATTGAAAGACCACCACTTCCACTGCACAAACCTGTACATTAAACATAGCACGCACAGTGACAGGATGAGGAATTGCACGCGCGTAGTATTCATCCTGTTACGTTTAAAACTACGACGTTTAACAGAAGAACATGAAACAAGAGCAATACCCGCTTTTACACTGGGTCTTTTATCTTTGGTTAGCTAACCATCATTATCTCTTTCCGTGCACAACTTCTGGTACGTATGGAGGTGACAACGGCATTTATGAGTAAGAACGACTCGTCCTCTTCTCCTAGGTGCCCTTATATAGTGCTCCTGGTACTTGACTTCTAGAAGGCTGATATTCTTACCCATTCCGTAGCAAAGGTTTAACTGCGAACCACGTTTTCTTCGGTATACTATATTTTGGCACTAAGCAAACCGGTTGTTTCCCACATCGACCAAGAAACGACCGAAAACTAAAGGAAAGCGAACTTCGAAACCACTGTCACTCTAAAAAAGGTACCACTATCCAATAGTAATGACGAGAGCCCTATCCAAATAAGCACTATTACAGTCATTGTAGCAAATTATTCTGTCCCATCTGTTGTCAGAACAGCTTCAAAAGCAAGCACCACGACATTTTTCGGCGCTACGTGAACGACGCACACAACAGATCAATCGATACTGTCTTCACAGTAAAACTGACTTCCTTACGTATGCAGGGTCTCAGGTCATACCGATTCTCTGCTCCGGCACTATACGGGCAAGCTGAATCTTCGCGGCCCTAATATTCTCAATAGAGGCCACATCACTGCGTTGGCGGCTCAGCTGTATGCTGTCATGAATTCCCCCCAACAGAAAACTCCGACACCTTAAAGACTACTTCCCCTGATAATCGTAAGCTTACAGAGCCCGGCCGAATATTTCTGCATCGCATATGCCCATCTGGTCATGTGTTCGTATGGCAGAAAATCTACATGCTGAGCTTCATTTTCTACGCAGAATACACAAATTCACAAAAACCTATTTTTTATATGAGTCTTCCTGCTAAACTGAAATAGAAAACTAGGAATTTTAAAGCCAAATTTAACAGAGTGCAATAATAAAACACGCCGACATGTCCAAAATGAGTTATCATTTAGAAAATGTACAGAAAAAATGGCTGTGGCTGAGCTCAGCTAATCTTGGATATGGAAAGCAAAAGCTTGGCTTAGTCTCTATGAGTCTTGGTTTCACTTAGTTATACTTTGGTTTAGCGGTATTGGCGACCATGTCTCAAGGCCATTCTGGCGCGTGCAACGCTCCTAAAGGAGGCCGGGTGAACACGGCGTTCAGTAACAGCGAACGCACCGTACCATTTCGCCGGCCGCCAGGCGAGTCATTTTGTCCGAGACAACACAACGCCGCATGCATGAGAGGCTGGAGGTTTGGTCGGCTGCCGAACAGCTGAGCGGCAACTTGCCCGCATGCCGCCGCTGCAGAATGATTTAAAACGGAGGCTTGTGCACAGCGCCGGCAGCTGGTTCGGCGAATCACGGGATGCGCTTCCAGGGGTAGGTCGCCTGGTGTGTGTCTCCGTTCAGAACGTCACCCTTCCCATACTCCACGAAAACCCTGGATGAACATAGTAACGCGTTGGTTTAAAAGTGTGAATATGGGTAACACACTTCTGTAGCGTAAGCTACACTGGCCGAGGTTGAGCAGTTGCGCGTGGACTTTCAAGTACCATTCTGCGCAAGCGCCAGAAGTATTAAGAGTACCAATAAACTGTTTACCATGTGAGAAATATCTCCGTACCAACTCAAGTACAACCATTCTCATAGTGTAGTCCGGAAGTCAACAAACAATATGCCATGTTTAATCGAATTGAACGCTCTAAGGATCTTTAAAAATACCAAGAATGTTAAGTTGTTTCTTATGTACAAGTTTTTTCTAACATTTATCAATGCGTCTTCATTGTTATGTGTTTCTACAATTAATCCTCATTTCCTGATCTGAGATTATGTTTTAGGAATCGGTTCTAATACGGGACATAATACTTTTTTACTATTTTGAAAAAATGGGTCGCAAATATTGTCCTGTTTTTGTATGCAGTCACCGGGAAAAGACTTGTGTAAGATACAGAACCTTTCAACTTTACTTTTTCTGTCAATATTGCAGTGAATGATATAACGCTTGTAATATGAATATCAACATTCGCTAGAATGTTGGCTACGTCTTCATTTGGCTCGGTGCTATAACACCTAATTCACATCAACATTTCTTTTCAAGCTTAGTTGTAAATACAAAAATGTCTCTTGTTGTCGTGGGGCTACACAATTGAATAACAAAGCTGCAGAGTGTATGTTTTGTATGCTGTTTAATAGTAACAGCGTGGTCTTCTTCGAAGGAAAAATATGTTTAAATTCTTGAGAAAGGTGCTTTCGTGTAAGAAGTGGTTCCCCTAAGTACATTGTAACAGTGGTACTATATCTTGTTTCCCATGCAAATCAGTCGCAATACGCCAATTATTCTGATGATCAAAATACATCCTCAAATTTGTCACTAGAATACTCGTTTTCAGATATTTTCTATCATAATTGATTGTAATTATATCATTTTTTGTACCCCTTAAAATCAATACGTCAATCTCACTATAAACTTGTTAAAATGCCTATTTGGAGTTTTATTTTTTCTTGCAGCTCCTGGGGTTTCATTTCATTTCATTTCATTTTGATTTCCTTAAAAACCCAACTGGGGGTATTACGTAAGAGTTGTATACGCAGGAAAAGAAAACATTTGAACACATATTTTTGCAGAACAGCTGATTTCTAACATCTGCTATGAAGGATGATGGGCAGGTGGTTGAAACAATGGAGCACGGAAGGTTGTTCCTATCCTTGACGGCTCGGGGGGAAAAAGCGGGAAAAGTGACGGTTCTGTTGCGATAACGGGACCCTTGAAGTGGATGGATACTCTGGTGTGAAATGTACGCCGGGGGGAGGATGTAAGGAGCTCCATTGAGGGAAAAATGGAAAAAAATATGAAGCAGGGAAAGGATGGCGATACGGCGCCAAATAGAGAGAGGTAATAAACCGGATTGTGCTTTCAAGGATGAAAAGCTGATGTCGTACGAGTACTCTGAGTAAATAAATCAAACGGTGCGATTTTGGACAGATTCGAGGTCGTTAATGAGATATGTTTGGGGCGGGTTTCGTATGGCGAGGCATATTCGTGTTTCCATCTGATGAGGGACTGACATGCCAGCAACGCTTCAAGAAGCCGAGAGTTTTATTTTCCGATGAAATGACTTTAGCAATACACGCATTCCAAGTCAGACCGCAAGACAATGTGACACCTAGATACATGAAGGATGATTGTGACTGTACAGGGACGTTCGCGATATGTAATAAAAAAATGAAAGGATTTTTTTACGACAAGAAAACGAAAAAACTTTGCATTGCTTAAGGCTAAGAGACAGAAGCCAATTATCGCACCATTCGTGAATGTGGTTAGGGTCTTTCTGAAGAAGAGTTTGGTAGTGAGTGTTAGTTACTGTTCGATAGATAACTGTGGTGACTTGCGGTCCAAGAGTGGGGAAAAATTCCCCGCATTTCCCCGAGGGGAAAAATGTGAAAGTACGAATGCACGAGTTGAATTTGCGCGGTTTGGTAATGTTCGTGAAAGAGAGATCACACACACACACACAAGTACAAAGAAAGAAAGATGCATTTATTCACAGACACCTATTTGTGTTGTCGTTGTACTTGATTGCTAGAGCGGATCTCAGCTTTGATATTTCGTGTCAGTACTCCTTTACGCGGGTGCATTAGCCCTTCTCACGCCCGATTCTTGGCCAATCCACCACGTGGGTATGTGCCATGTCAGCGGCCAGGCAGCGCGCGCCCATCTCCCCCTTTTGCCAAGGTAGACGAGGAGATTCCTGGCCAATCCCCCACGTGGGTATGTGCCATGTCAGCGGCCAGGCAGCGCGCGCCCATCTCCCCCCGTTGCCAAGGAAGACGAGGAGCGCGAGCACCCGCAGCTGTTGCTATGCGGACGGCGGCGGACGCTTCAGGCTCGCTTAAGAAGTGCATTCGCACTTAAAACCCGGACGACGGCGCAGAGCAGGTGCCTCGAGAGGAAGAAGATGGAGACCATGCCAATTTCCCTTAGAGGGTGTGTGCCAGCGAGGGGAGGATCATCATCATGGAAGGCTGGCCTGGGAAGCGGAGCGAGCGGCGGAGGTTCCGCAGGGCAGCTGGACCAAAACGACCGGTAGGCGGTTCGAGGCTTTCGTGGCTTTCGAGGTTCGAGGTTCGTGGTCGCTCCAGCGGGGTGATGTCCACCGGCCTTTGACACGGAAGACCGGCGTCACCGTTCGGGAAGCTGTTAGATCGCCGCGACGTCCCTGGGAGCCGCAGTTCCGAGGCAAGGCCTAGCGAGAGGAGCCAGCGGCGCTTGACTCAGCGAAACCGTGACTGGTCCGCCGTCTTCCAAACACCTGCGGCGAGGACCTCAACACCTTGGCGACTGAGCGCCATCACTGTGGGACAGAGCCGTGAGCGTGGCGTTGTTTTTTTTCGCCCACTTCTCTCCCGAGCTCTAGTGTATCGGACCTGTTTGTTTTTTATTTCTCTTGTGTGCGCGTTCCGTCCCCAATATATTCAGTGTTGGAATATCCGCTCAAGACCATGGCGTCAATTTCCTTGTGATCTTCCTCCGCGAGTCACACACCCGTCTGCTTAACCCCAAAGTCCTCAAATAACCCAGTCACCGGCAAACATGCGGATTTTGCAGCATATGCTGAGGGGTAAGTCGCTACTATATGACAAAATCAGGAGCGGTCCAAGAACCGAACCTTCAATATGTTGGCCGCTGCTTCGGCGCCTCTAAATTCTTTTGAGTTGTTAGGGGAGCACAAGTTCGCTCAATAAACGTGTTTTCCTTGAAGACAACTGCGTCGTCTTTGGCCACGTGACGTCTGGTGGCGGTGCGGGGTACATGAACCCTAAGCCCTCGTCAAGCCAACAAGCAAGTCCCACTCTTGACAGCCGCCGACAACAAGCTCTTCAGCCAGAGTTTGGACTGCTTTTGGATAAAGTTAAGAAAACAGACGCTGTGACCACCACCATGATTAGGGCAGGAACCATGACCATCGCTCCCAATCCTGCCCTCGTTCGTGAGCAACCCAGGAAGCCCCAAATCATTTCATGGGTCACCTTCAGAGGACCCCGAAGACTGCTTGGAGCAAGTTGAACTGGTCAGGCTAGTTCAATCGATGGGACGACGCGCTAGTTCAATCGATGGGAACGAAAATCATGACAGCTCCCAAGAGTCCTGGAAAGACTTCCGAACACAATTTTTAACGACGTTCACCACGGTTGTGCGAAAAGAGTGCTCGGAAGTCTTGCTGCAGATGCGGAAACAACACCCTAACGAAAAAGTTGTGTTCGTCGAAGAGATGAAGAGGCTCTTCAGGCGTGCTGACCCTTGCATGGCGGACGAAAAGAAGTTACGTTTCTTAATCCGTGCTTAGAAGGCGGAATTGTTTGCTGGACATGCCTTCAACCTGCCTAAAACCGTCGCCGAATTTGTGACTGAAGCCAGATACTATTGCGAAGGCTCTTGAAATGCGTACTAAGCAGTATGACTGCAACATTTTTGGTGCGGCCAATGCGATCTACGTCGATGGCATGCCGATTCCAGCAGACAGCCTACGTGAGACTATCCGACCAATAGTGAGGGAGAGCTGCGGAAACTTCTCCTCACGCCGCTGCAGCTGCATGTCGCTACTCTTACCGATGTGATTAGGGAAGAAGTGCAGCAAGCACTGGGAACCTCAACAATTTCAGAAGCACTCCGCAAGCCACAAGCCCTGTCCTACCAGGCTGCTGTTCGCCGGCCTTGCCCAACTGCGCGCTACCGTCACGAAACTCCGTACCGTCACCCCCGACCACCTGCAGGGCCACCCCCCTCCCCAAGAAAGACCGAGGTGTGGCTAATGCGCGATAATCGACCACTGTGCTACGACTGCGGAGAGGCCGACCACATCTACCGTCGCTGCCCCTACAAAAGGCTCGGTTTGCGAGGCTTCTCCACCGACGCACCACGCCCGTGACCCGGCCAGCGCCTTACTGAGATCGAAAACTACCTGTCCAACACCAACCGAGGACCAGCCCGTTTCAACCATTCGCCATCGCCCTACTCGTACTAGTCGCTAAACCGCCGCAGCACTGCTAACCCCTCACGTGGAAGGTCCCCCAGGCCACGCGGGGGAAATAAAAGCAGCAACTTCTGGAGGTAAAGTTGCAAGAGCGATGAAAAATGGAAACCTTCCAACGACGCTGCGACTCGCTGAAGACCATGATTCACGACATGCCATCAGGCAGGCGACCCGATCTAACCCTGGCGTGACTTCCGAACACGACGACAGCTAAACGGTGGAACGCGTACACGACACGACCGAACCTGCCCCTGAGAATACGACGAAGACGACTACGCAGAGTGCCCCACGGTCAACACGTACAAGCAGAGATACGACGCCACGACGCACCCGGAACTCGAGGAGCGCGGCGTCCGACGTTCAGCTGTCCATCGACAGCTTTGATGTGTCGCTCTCATAGACACGGGAGCCGACTACTCAGTATAAAGCGGGCCATTTGCGTCAAAGCTGAAAAACGTTATGACCAGATGCGACGGTCTGCGCATACGCACAGCAGGAGGCCACATCGTGACGCCAAGTGGAACGTGGACATCACGCGTCACCATAGACGGCACAACGTACCCTGCGGCATTCGTCGTTCTGCCTAAATGCTCTCGCGACGTAAATCTTGGAATGGATTTTTTGATGGGCAACGGTGCAATAATCGATCTGTCGACAAAGTCAATAACTTTCCCCCCATCACTCCATGACGCTGGAACCGAACACGAACGTCGTGCGGCTGTAAGGAGTGCCGATGATCATGTCACCCTGCCATCCCGCGCAGCTTGACGATCGCAGTCTGCTGTGAAGATGCTGCTCCTGACGTCGCCAACTGTGGTGTCTCAACTGTGGTGTCTCTGTCGCAAGAGGCACTGCGCGCTTCAGGGAACTCCAATCCTCAGTTTTGGTTACTAAATGTACCGAGGAGTACCAGCATTTAAACAAGAGCGTGGCAATTGCATTCCTCGAAGAAACGCAAAAAACATGTGACGTGATCGCAGTCGGCGAATTTGAGCGCACGCCCGTAGAAACCTGCAAGCTCCCGCAGCCCTTCGACGTGAATCCGGCGCTACCGCAAGGACAACGGAAGCAATTATTGGCTTTGCTGCATCGCTATAGCGAATGTTTTTCGTCAAGTGCAAAAGTACGTCAGACACCTCTTGCGAAACACCGCATAATAACCGAAGATGGAGCCCGACTTACCCTACACTCACCGCACCGCGAAAATGGCCACGAGCGGGAAGGCATCAGGACTTAAGCCGATGAAATGCTCAGCGACCACAGTGTACAGCCATCGGAAAGCACCTGGGCTGCGCCGGTCGTACTGGTGAAGAAAAACTTCGGCACATTAAAATTGTACGTGGGCTACCAGCGACTGAACAAAATCACCAAAAAAGACGTGTACCCCCTGCCACGAATCCACGACGCCCTCGACCACCTCTGCCATTCGAAGTGCTTCTCATCAATGGACGTGAAGACCGGAAACTGGCAAATTGAAGTGGATGAGAGACATCGAGAGAAGACCACATTTATAACCCCAAACGTCCTGGACGAGTTTAAGGTGATGCCGTTTGGGCGGTGCACAGAACAAGTGGCGTTTCAAAAAGTCATGGACACTGCGCTAGCTGTCCTTAAGTGGCACACCTGCCTCGGATATTTCGACGACGTTGTGGTATTCACCCGGACTTTCGACGAACACCTTGCAAGGTTGGAGTCTGTTTTCGAGGCAATTTATCCGTCGGGGTTAACGCTTAAACCTGAAAAGTGCCGGTTCGCATACGAGGAACTCAAATTCTTGGGCCACGTCATCAACGACGCGGGAGTCCCACCTGACCAGGCAAAAACTACCGCCATTGCGAACTTCCCAAGGCCGAAAGACAAGAAGGGCGTGCGAAGATTTCTCGGGTTGTGTGGATACTACCGGTGCTTTGTCGCAATCTTCACACGCATTGCAGAGCCACTCCCGCGCTTGACGAAAGGGTGCGCCCTTTCAGGTGGAAAAACGACCACGAAAAAGCATTCGGCGAGTGGCGAAAACGCCTGCAAAGCCCGCCCGTGCTCGCTCATTTTGACGAAAACGCCGAAGCGGAAATGCACATGGACGCCAGTGATATAGGCTTGGGTGTCGTCTTTGTCCAAAAGGCAAGCGGGTGCGAAAAGGTAATCGCCGATGCCAGCCGTGGCCTGTCCAAAGAAAAGAAAAACTACTCTGCCTCTGAGAAAGAGTGCCTGGCTATTACATGGGCAATTTCAAAATTTCGCCCTCACATGTATGGAAGACCATTCAAGGTTGTTACAGACCACCCCGCGCTGTTTTGGCTCGCCAATTTGAAGTACCCTTCTGGCCGTCTTGGGCGGTGGAGCTTGCGCATGCAGGAGTTCGGCGTTACAGTCGTCTATAAATTCGGCAGGAAACACTCCGACGCCGACTGCCTATCCCGCGCCCCGTCGACCCACCACCACAACACTCTGATGAAGACAGCGCGTTCTACGGAGTCGTGACGGAGAGCGACCTAGCCACCCAGCAGCGTGCCGACCCCGACTTAATCGTCATAATCGACTACCTCAAGGGATGCAACGTTGCCGTTCCTAGGACGTTCAAACACAGCTTACCAGCATTCAGCCTGAGAAAATCCTTCCTCGTGAAGAAGAATTTCAGCCCCGCAACAAGAGCGAATTACCTTCTTGTCAACCCCGTGGACTTCCGTGACGAAATTTTGGAAGCCTGCCAAGACGACCCGTCTTCCAGATATCTCGGCACAGCTCGAACTATTGAAAAAATCAAGGCAAGGTACTGATTGATTGTAGGGTTTAACCCGCAGACGCAACGCAGGTGATGACGCGCGCCGTAGTGGAGGGCTCCAGATTATATTGACCACCTGGGCATCTTTAACGTGCGCCGAAATCTCGTACACATGGGCGTTTTTTCTTTTCGCCTCCATCAGAAAAGCGGCCGCCGCGGCCGGGAGTCGAACCCGCGACCTCGTGCTCAGCAGCGCAACGCCTTAGCTACTGAGCCACCGCGGCGGGTAAGGCAAGGTACTACTGGCCCGGCTTTACATCTGATGTCACCGACTGCGTCCGGAGCTACCGTGACTGCCAGCGACGAAACACGCCGCCGATGAGACCCGCCGGACTTTTTTAGCCAATTGCCGTCCCATAAAGGTCCTTCCAACAGATTGGAATGGACCTTCTGGGCCCGTTTCCTAAGTCACGATCCGAGAACAAGTGGATTGTCGTAGCGACAGACTACTTGACGCGCTACGCAGAGACGGCCGCTCTTCCGAGGTGGACTGCACAAGAAGTCGCGAAGTTCTTTATTAACCAAGTTGTGCTGCGACATGGACGCCCTGAAGCCCTAATCACGGACCGCGGAACGGCCTTCACTGCGGAGCTGATGCAACAAATCTTACGCTACAGCAACACGGATCATCGAAAACTATGGCATACCACCCCCAAACGAACGGACGTACGGAACATCTCAACAAGACGATCGCGGATATGCTGTATATGTACATCGACGTTGAACATAAGATTTGGGACAAAGACCTCCCGTATGTCACGTTTGCGTAAAACACAGCGAAAACGGAGACGACTCAGATGACACCGTTCGAGCTTGTCTACTGAAGACGGTCGACTACGATCCTCGACGCCATGCTTCGGCATGTAGAAGACGACGACCTCAACACTGACGTCCAAGATAACCTTCAACGTGTGGATGAGACCCGCCAGTTCGCATAGCGCCAGTCCGCCAGTTCGTATAATCGAGTTCGTATAATGAACCAGCAGCACGTGGACGCCAGCCGCTATACCCTCCGATGCCGAGACGCCGAGTACCAACCAGGGGATTGTGAGTGGGTTTGGACGACGCGGGCTCCGATGACGCGGACTCAGTGAGAAGCTTCTGCGATGTTATGTCGGACCCTACGAGATTCTACGGTGTGTTGGCCAATTAACCTACGAAGTGATTCCTAATGGCGATTCCGGCAGATCACGACGACGCACGCGAACCAATGTCGTCCACGTGGTTCACCTACAACTGTACTTCGCAAGATGACGGACGTTTTTGTTGTTTTGTTGTTGCTGTTTGTTCGGACTGCCGTTTTATTTTTGCATCGAGCGATGCACTCTTATCGGTGAGGGGGGTAATGCCGCCAACCATGTACTGGTTTGTTTATATATTGTTTGTTTTTAATGCCCGGCCGCACCGGCTTTGTTATCTGGGTCCCTTGCGAAACACCAGTTCAATTCTTTATTTTTATGCCACACGGGCTATCTCATTCACATAAGCAGACTGTTTCGCCCTAATGTCTTTAGCCCAGAATAATCTTCTGTGATCTACAAGGTTGTGGATGTGAATCGACGGTTCCAGAAACACTCGCGCCGAAAGATAAAAGCCTGCTGAGCAGACGCCGCGGCACTTCTTTCGACGACACTCGCCCGTGGAAGTCAATTTGTTGACCGCTGCTTCGCCGCCTCTGTATTCTTTTGAGTTGTTAGGGGAGCACGAGTTCGCTCCAATACACTTGTTTTCATTGAAGAAAACTGCGTCGTCTTTGGCCATGTGACAATAATAGACCCCTATATTACCCAATCTACTGAAACAATAAAATTGAAAGAAAATAACTGTAATAACATCATTCATTAAAAGGAAAATAATAGTGGACATGTTACTGCTAAACATTTGCCACAATACGCTGTTTCCGGCCGTTCAATTACTTTTCTTTCCAACGGAAGACTACCGGGTTTGTGTTGCACCACACCATTTTTTTCTGATATAAATGAGTGAGAAACAACGTCAACCGCTTTTGCTACATCAAGAAGTATTCTGTCCACAGGGAAAACGTCACCCGATGCACCAACAATATCGTGAGTAAATTCTGTTAGTTGCGTCCCACATAACATCCAGCTCAAAAATCATGCAGTTATTGGCTAAGCAACGCGAATGAAATAAGGTGCTTGAAAATTTGAGCAAAATCACTTGCTCCAAACAATGCCTACTTTTACTGCATGGCTCTTGCTTAGGCTGCATGGCTCCTATTTGTGTAATGGCGTAACGTTTGCAAGTTTCTAGTCTCTTGTTTTCGTTTCAGTGATGCCGAGAAAAGAATAGGTAAGTGTGTGCATAATGCGGTTGCAAATCTTTGAAGTGCTCTTAATGATTATTCGCGCCACAGTCCACTTGAAGGTTTAAGAAATAAAAGCGATTACTCAATTCCGGGTATATATAAATCAGGATCCCCCCTTGATACAGCATAAAGAAAACCAAACCTGAAGTTATCAGTACCAGGCCGTCTTTGAATAAAAGCATAATTATAAACGCATTGAAACCTGTAGTTTTCTAGCGGCTATCAGACAAAATGCTCCGTTAAACATAAACGCTGGGATTGACAGTATGTCTTTTCTATTTCAATTCATAAAGCACCACAGCTCCTTGGGGGAGTTCAAAATGATTTATTGGATTTAAGATGCATTTATTGAACTTAATGACAAAATTGGTAAGGAATATTCAAACGTTTTGAATGCTTGTTTTCAACGTGATACCCTATATTATAAAATTATCCTGCGTGTGAAATTAGAATGGTATTGCAGGTAAAGCTGGATATACGCTGTTTGACAAAAAATTCTCAAATTTTTGTTAAATGCAGTATTTCGTTAACGGCAGGTTTTGACTCAAGGCTCATGTGAATGAATCAAAAACAAAACCAAGATGCAAGACATTACTGCCAGTGAATCCACCCTTAAAGGGAATATTTCAGAGCGAAAATGTGGTCATTTGCGCCCGCTGCTTCCCCACAAACGTAGCCACTACAGGGCGCTCCAAAGAACCATAGTTACTTATCCCCGCAGTTACAAACGTATTAAAAGTAGCTATTTTGCCTTTTAACACTTTTCGAACTTGATGATCTATTCCGCACTCAATATGTTGAGATGGCGCAAGCTGGGATACTGTGCCGGACGTGGACGTTCTTTTTTCTCGCCCGTGGAAACGGCATTTAAAATTACGAGCTTGTCTGTAAAAGACAAAACTTTTCGTTTTCTGGCCGCAGAACGTATCAACGACAAACCGACACCACAGATAACCGTAGAGACGCGCGACTACAACACACCGACCAGCAGGCCTAGCACGTAACCGACTCGAAGCACGAGATAGTTGGCGGTGCGGGCGAAGTTCGCTAAATTAGTGCACTTGGACACCCGATTTTTCAGAAACATATAAAAAATGGCTATAACCCATGCTAAAAAGCAAAGCTGTGAGCGAACCCCACAACAATGCCACATGCCACGTCACTTGAATTCATACAAGTGGTCCGTGAATATGCCAGCGGTTACGTGGTGTTCGCGGGTTTGCCGTTCAAACGCAGCAGCGTCGGCCACGGCCGAGTTCGAGTGGCGGACGGCCGCTGAAGCCGGACGGCAAGGCAGAAAACGGAGAGGAGTGTGTTTCAAAGGGTGATAGAGCAGACCTTAGCTATCCTGATGTGCTACCTAGGGGCTACACCACATCCATGCGATACAAGAGCAGACACCGAAACAATCCGGCCTGTGAGCTTAGTATTTCCCATTTACAAAGATTTAAAATAAACACTTTTGTAAGCTAGAGAATTGCGATAAAGCTGGCGGAACGTTTCTAAATCACTATTTATCAGAAAAACTTGTTCCATTCGTATTTTATAATACTTGTTAAAACACAACCCAATTGGTATTCAGCAATTTAGAAAACGCAGTCCCAATTGTGACAAGCAGTGCGCAAGAGGTGGCGTGCAAGCAGGTGCAAACGGTGACGTATAGATGTCTGTAATTGGTCTCTACATTTTGTTTTACTGTCCTTCTGCATACCAATCCTTAAGGTATCTTTTCCATAGAACCACTTAATTCCGTTCGGTCCAGGTTACCCAGGAGGTGCTGCCGAACAACTTAACCAAACCATGCCAAGTAAGCGCGCAATGCACGTGAAGCAACACCAAAACAACCCCAACACCTTCGCTAAAGAAGACGACAAAGCCGACGGAAGGGTGCCACTGACACGCCTGCCGAGGTGAGCACGGGGAAAGCTGGGTAATGGCGCCCTATCGCCGCGCCGTCTATGCTGCGCTCCGTGAGTGAAAAACGCCTTCTGCCTCAACAGGCGTGTTGGGAGGTTCTTGTCCCGCACGCCACGAAAGAATCGTTGGTTCGTAGAGGTAGAAAGCTTTGCTTTAAAAGATAATGACTCAGCGTAGGTAATTCGGTATATTAAGGTTAGCCGTCTCAACGCCTTTGTTACATAGATGCCGGAAACACATGGGTTTCATTCGGAATGGCAATGTGGGTTTAAAACCTTCGTTAAATCCAGTCATTATTCACATAGAGTCTCGTAACATCGAGGTTAAACTGTATGAAAATACGTTTTACTGTTGTAGGAATAAACAATATTTTGTGAGTTTCACGACACATTTAGCAAAGCAAGTAGCTACTGAATCGACATGGCTGTGCCAAGTCTTTATGTTGGGCAAAAACAAATGCCTATCAGTTAATAAACCAAAGCTTTCGGTTTTGCTGCATTATGAATCAAGAGATAGTGTCATTTCATCACTTCAAAGACGCATGCACGTCAGTTCTGTCGTACGTGGGCCCGCATGCCAATAGTGACGGGACAGCAGACATAACCTTACCTTGATGCAAATAAGTGATTTTGCGCAAAGAAGCCTCTACGTGATAACAATGACTCAAGAAATTCTTACAAGTCCAACCTTTATCTCTATAAGACAACGGCTGCTGTGAGTACTTGTGTGCCTTCAGCTCCTGGCTATGAGACTAACACTACACTATACTACAATAAACATGCCCAAATACTTCAAAGACTGTTTCACGCATAAAAATGTCTGGCTTTTAGGGCACGTTCCCTGTCCTATAGGAGGCGAGAGTGCGTCACAGATAACACTTTCCTGAAAGTACGGTACATACTTTTCGGGATTCTATCTGGCGACTGTAATTGCAATGTAGCTGTGCAAGCTTCAAAATGAGACAATGCATTACAGCCTTGTACATATCTGGAAACAACTGGCCACAGCGGGAGCTCTCAAACAGGCTTCTGAACATAGGGCTACATCAACTGATGTGATTGTTGCCTCTGAATCACACAATCAACATGCCTGTATTCGACAACAGTTTTGCCTGACTGTTGCTGGCGACCTAAAAAATACTCATCACATGGCGTGGCGCCAGAATATTTGTATTAACATGGAAGCCTTTCCTATACTAGGTAGCATGCTCAATAGTGTTGCTAGTTAGAAGTCTGAACGCGCAATAGTAACCGATGTCATCTCAGGATTCAAGAAGGTTAAGCTGCTGAAAAACCGTCCCTCACAAGGCTGGGTGTTGAGCAGCGCATTGTAATATTTAAAGAGAACTCGCTTTGGCATTCACTGATCGAAGTATTCCTATGTATACTGTGCAGAACGGAGGAGCTTGTGTCGTTCCAACTGGTGATATTTTCACGTATACGGTAGACAACTACTGCTTGGGCAAAAAATATTGCTCATCGGGCAGAAGAAATAAGTTATCAAGTTATTGCAATAAAATAACACCCACTGAGTTTGAATGCTGCCCCACACTAACAACTGAACTTTGTGTTCCCTCCCGTAACAATGAGCACAAGATTTTAGTTGTAGTAGTGACCAAACCTAATATTTTTCCCCATACTAAATAGCTTCTGTATTCAAAACAATCAACAATCTCAAGATTGTATCACAACTGTCATAAGGGGGGCGAAACAACCTATGCTACGTGTTTTTACAAGCTTTGTCAGGGTCTCGCTTCGACAGCAGGACTGCGGTGTTTATGGCAGCAACAAACAGCATTACAAATTCTAAATCTAGTGCAGTGCTCGGTTATTTGCTTTCCGTGTGCCCCTTTTTCGTACTCAAAGCCTTTACGAGGATTGTACAAACAAACCGTGCTTGAGCACCATAGAACACATTTAGTATGGTTATCCTGCCACCGAAACAATGTTGTTTCACTATACCCTTTGGAAGTGTTATCGATTATTCAGCACACTTTTAAATCACAATTGGCATCCGACAACAACTGGCGCCCTGTCCCCCACGTCGTGTACGGTGCTACTGTTGACAAGCGCACAAATATTAGCGAAAACTATCTCACCTGCATGAAAATACTTCACGCTGGTTCGATGCACTTGCAGATTAGGCGTGACAGGGCGCTTCTAGTTTCGGCATTCAGCGGTATCACCGCCAGACTCGGGAGTCACTCGCTTTGGTGTCCCAGTCCTGGGCTAGGAGGCTTGTGGTTCTCTTTCCAGTAATACCAGAAAAGAGGGAAGAGGTGAGCGGGGAGTACCGTGAAGGTTTCATCTCTGTGCTTATGCATAGTCATGGGAGTCGAGGGTAGTTACAAGGTGCTGGAAGAAGAATTGCTCAGTTTTTGTCGTCGTTGCCATTAGTTCGGTCGCGGTGCGTCCGTTTTATACCCACGCAGTCCCTTTCGGTGATAAGGGCAATTTACGTAGAAGTATACGACCGGATTCACCCCACTGTTAACAGAGGAGACTGTTTTAAAGGTACATTACACAGGCAATTTGCCTTCCAGTGGCCCTGGTTTATTACGCCCCGCCAGGTCAAATAAGTGCCGAAACGGCTGCATATGGGAATGCGGAAACACATTCTACGACAGTGCAAGAAAGCGCACAACATCAGTGCAGGATGTATAGTAACATTGCATAGAAAGCCCCGCTTACACTGTATTCAAGTAACTTGATAAAAAACGCTCGAGCTCAGTTAGTGTCACTGGCTCTGCTGCTAGACAAACTTTACCACTGATGAGATCTTTGATTGAAGGGACTGCTGGCCGAAGGCCCCCCTCTCTAGAGGAGCTGCTGTGAATCACGGGTGTTGGTGCGCACAAGTACGTAGATGCGTGTCGCGTCCTCAAAAGACGATGTGAATCAGAAAAACGTACTTGGCGGCCGGCTGCACAAGAGTGCGGCTTGCTGCAATCTGCGCTGCTGTTCTACAGACGCGCAAATACGGCTGGAATGGTTGCTGGGCTACGCGTGAGTTCTGGCAAGCTCTGATCTTTTACGCCCTTCATGAAGTTATGCTTCTTTATTGCTTCATGCATGCTGGAGTTAGAAACCTTTACCTAGAGGTACACATATTCTGCAAACGTTGAGCAGCTCTTGCTTGGGCTCTTGATCCCCACAGGATAGACCACGTTGCGCCTTCTTTTCGCTCTTGTTGTTGAAGCCAGTCCCAAATTACGCACTACGCGTGACTCACCAGCCATGTCTGAGTTGTGTGTTTTAGCGAGAAATAAACCGTACACTGACTGGGCTCATCGTCTCGTTTTTCGGACGTGCCAACGGAATCGAAACAGTCGTGACAACATTCAAGGCCCCCTAAGATGTCTACATGGAGCGACCGTGGTGCGTAGCGAACCGAAAGTGAAGATACTTAGCGGCACTGGCCGGTTGTTTTCTCTACTGCTGGACAGGGGTTTTGTCATGCCAAGGAGGGCGATACCTGGGTCAGGGAATCTCCACCGTTGTCTAATCTTGCTGAAGCGTATTGCGTTTACGCTGTCAAAACCGCTAAAGAATAATACTTCGGTGCATGTATTATGCCCAGTACCCTCTTACAAGGTGGTGAGAGTACAACGAAATAGGTTGTTTTATTGCACAACTCCTTCCGGTGACGCAACACAGCACGCCGCTAAGGACTCAGTTAACACAAGGGCCAAAAGATATACCCACTCCTCGAGGGATGTCACCAGCCAATGAACAGTATTTTGAGCTAATTGAAGAAAATTACGAAGGGGTCATTTGGAGTACAATGAAACATTTTGTTATTTTAGTAAGGCCTAAACATAAGTACTCCAGCGGAAGTTGAAATCCAATGAATCCCACCATCTAGGCAACATTAACCTTAAGCAAAACAATTCGCCCACGCATTATTTACCGGTTTGTTCGTTAAAATTACGCTTCACTGCTTTATAAAAATCTGTTTAAGTTAAGGAGTTTGTTTTTTGTCCGAAATATGCGTATTATATTACAAAAAACCCGCCTTTCCCAGTATAAAAGTTTTATGAACCAAAACTGTTCACGCAATCAATTTTCTAAAAAAAGTTAATCCCACACTAAGCCATTCAGTTTTTTTATCTGCAGTATTCATACGCCGCAAAATTTTGCGTGGCCCGGGTGCTACAGCTTAGATAAAGTGGCAACGACAAAAAACTAATTTTATTGCTGCAAGAAAGTACGTTGAAGCGCGTTTTTCTGGAATAGCAATAGTATGATGCTGCAAAAAAGCCTCTACGTACGGTTTATATTGAAACAACTGTTAATTTCTGGTTCTAATTTGTCTTGAATTGTTATTGCGCTTTTAACAAACGTTTTGTTGAAGTGGCCTGATTACTGCCTTTTTTAGAGGGCACTGGGGGTTTTTAATGAAACAAACGAACTGTTATGGCTTCCGGTTTGAGCACTTATCAGGACAACCTATTCACTATTATCCAGGTCAGACACCAAAAAACTGGGATCTATAATTGGTACGCCTACAGACGGCCTTCGGACTTGCCGTCAGCGCGGCCCAGAACACGCTGTGCACAATGTGGCTGACGAGCCGAAAATTTAGGCTTGTTGTCATCACTACGAAGAAGACCCTCTTGTGTATTCTGTTTCTCCCAACGCATCTAGATCGTGAGAAACAGGAAATGGGAAATCTCCCTCACGATATAAACGAACAACTCTATGTTGCACCGCACACCTTAACATACACCTCTTAAATAACTCTGTTCACAAGGAAGAACCAGTCAAAGCCCTTTATATATGCTACCGACACCACCATGGTCATTTTGGTAGAAGGTTGTGTACGTCGTTCCTCGATATTACATGATATTTGCGGGATGTGTGTCCAAGAAGTTATTTCCCATGAGTGAACAATGTAAGGAGCACCTGTGGCTTCGAAATGTACAGATGCACTACGACTGTATTGGACTTTTCAAAACCGGAAGGTCTTGAAGCTGAGTGAACCAGTAAAGATGTGTGTGCGTTGTGCTCTTGCGTTTTTTACGCAAAACAGAAGTTCTTTCGCTGCGGGGAATGCAATGAACGCGCTCACGCGAAATGAATGACATTGCCGGACGACGACCTGCACCTTATCAGGTCCGGCGCGCGACGCTTCATTTGTAATTCGTGCAAGAGTGTATCGTCACAGCCTAACCCTAACGACGACCACGGCACTTCTTCGGCAGCAGAATCTTCGCCTGTTCCTTCGTCCACCCCTCCCGACGCAGCGGCCGCCACCCAGCCCGTTGACCTTGGCGTTGAGCTCGTCTCCCTCCGTGCCCTTCTCATGGACGCCTTGGAGGGCATTTCTTTTTTGTGCGACCAAGTCACTCAACTAGGGGAGGACAATGAGCGGCTCCGCCTGGAGAGTGCAACAAAGGCCGAGGCCCACGCTATCGCAGTGAAATCGCTGCGCTAGGAGGTGCAGTCTCTCCGCGGTGATTTGGCTCGTCTGCGGGGGCCGCCACGGCTGGCTCATTTCCCGCCGCTTCTAAGCAGGACAGCCGCGGAGACGAAACACGCTGCCCCGCAGACGCCCGGCTCTGCCCAGATTGCTGCGTTTCCCCTCCTTTGCTCTTCGTCGCCCACTCTTCAAGCCAACAATGAGGACGGCGAGCGTGTCTCGTCTGAAGCCGGGGGGCGCACGGCATCGGCGGGGCTGCAGGAACCAGGCGTTGCTTCCGGCTCGACAGGAAAGACCCAGCGGCCTGCGCGTTTTGGTGTTTGTGATGCCACCAGCGAACTGTCGGTGGTGGCATCACGACCTTGGCGGAAGGCAATGTTCGTCTCGAAGCTGTCTCCGGCTACTACGCCGGCCCAGCTCCATGAACACTTTTGCAGCCTTGGAGTACAGCCTCTGGCCTGTCGTCGACTAAAGACGCGCTATGCCTCCTATTCGTCTTTCCACGTTGCTTTGGAAGACGAGGCATTCCAGCGCCTTCAGGATCCTAACCTGTGGCCCAAAAATTGTCTGTTCAAGCCGTTCGAGGGGACCCTACACGACCATCATCTGCACCCATCTGAAACCAGCCAAGCTGTACAGGATACTTAGCGTGCTATAAGTACTAATCTCAGGCATAAAAAAAATGTCATTTCAAAATGTCGATGAGTTTCTCAAGGGCTTCCAACCATTATGTTCCAGCTCATGCACTGTTCTTCACGTAAATATTCGGAGCATTCGAAAACATTGGGATGAATTTGCCCTACTCTCGAACCTTCTCTCAAACACGGTTGACGTTTTTGCACTCAATAAAATTAATATCACTGACGAACTGTCCAGCACCTTCTGTCTTCCTGGTTACAGCAAACACTTCCTCACCAGAAAAAATAGCAGGGGTGGTGGCCTTGCCGTGTTCATTAAGCACAGTTTGTTTGTTTCAAATAATTACATTGTATTTTCGTCGGCAGAAGCTCTGGCTTTTGAGCTAACCAAAAATGATCTTGTAATCCGTTTACAAGTTGTTTATCGCCCTCCCTCCGAAAGTGCGCTTTGTTTTATAGAATTGCGGGAGGTGTGCAATAAAACTTTCATAAAGCAACTTGTGCATAATCGGGGATTTCAACATCGACTTGCTCCGAAGTGAGCGGTCAGCTGTTGAACAATACTTGAACGCCCTTTCCGAATTTGGTATAGAGCCTCTTATCTGGGAACCCACAAGGGAGGAGTTCCTAAAAGATAATCTCACCCTTACATGTATTGATCGCGTCAACGTACGAGCATCCGACCTTTGTTGTGCTGCCGAGGCTGTAATTATGCAGAAACTAGCAGATCACTACTTCATAGTAGGTAAGTTAACCAAATCCAACTCTTTACACACGGATCATTCTCATACTGTCACCATCTTAGATAAAAAGAAGTTTGACAAACAAATTGCTAGCTTTGACTGGAATGCTTTCATTCTAGATAATAACAACGCCACTGCATATGACAATTTTGTTCGCACGTTAGGCCAGATGAAGGAGGCCTGTAAGGAAACGGTAGTAATAAAAAAACGGAGGGCTGAGCATCAATGGCTTACCCCAGGTGTTTTGGCACTGATAAAAGAAAAAAATATGCTTTGGGCAAGATGTCGCCGAGCCCCTGACAACACAGCGCTGCGCGACGAGTTCCGTACGGTGAGAAATAGAGTGACCGCGCAGATTCGTATGTCAAAGAGGCAATTCTGTAGCGAACAGTTCAAAGCGTCTAGTCGCAATATGACTAAAACTTGGTCATTAGCAAATCAATTACGAGGTAACGAACGCCTGTCTACTAAAAGCACAATAGAACGCAACTTTGGTTCCGCTACTTCCGACCTGGCCAACCAATTGAATGAATCGTTTTTATTGGAACAAAACGATCCAGTGCAGTGTGCAAGTAACAATACACTACCAAATTTTGTGTCAGCGTCCGCATTTATCCCGCTCCTGACAGAGCCTGATCTACTTTGCATAGTCAGTAGTTTAAGAAACAACAAATCATTAGGGCTTGATAACATACACATAGGTGATCTCTGCAGAAATATTGGGTAGTTAAAAGGTGTTCTTTTGTTGATACTGAACAACATAATTGAACATTGCTCTTGGCCAGACAGTCTAAAGTGCGCACGTGTGGTTCCCCTCTATAAAAGCGGCAAAAAAGGGACCCTTCGAACTACCGCCTTATTTCAGTTGTATCTTGTTTTTCTACAATTCTTGAAAAGCACATATTGGGTGTCATGACTTCCTTCGTGACAAAACATGAGTTACTGAGCGAACATCAATACGGATTCATCTCCGGCACGGGCACGCAGGTGTTACTTGAAAAGTTGTCTGATACCCTTCATAATAGCATAGATCAGAATGAGGATTCGTTTGGGTTATTTCTTGATGTTAAGAAAGCGTTTAATACTGTGAACCATGGTATACTCTGTTCTAAATTATACCATTATGGCTTCCGCGGACCAGTTCTATCTCTGCTTCAATATTACCTTCGGGATCGTTCTCAAGTGGTCTCACTTGGGTCAGTGCTGAGTGATAGTATCAGACTTAAAAGAGGTGTCCCGCAAGGGTCTATCTTGTCACCTCTTCTTTTTAATTTGTATGTTAATGACTTAGCTACTGTTGTTAAAACTTCGAAAATCTATCAATACGCTGATGAAACCCTGCTGGTATCTGGCAACTCTGGTTATTCTCTCGCTCTCTCAAATCTTCAAGACGATACGAGAAGGGTAGCCGATTGGTTTGAAGCAAATTTAATAACAATCAACCCTGTAAAAAGTCGGCTTGTTTGTTTCCGAAATCGACGGAAAACCGTGCCGAACGACTGCTTCATTACAATACACTCATCGAATTGTGCATTTTGTTCCTGTGCCCGTATTTTCTGTGTCGCGTCTGTTAAATACCTAGGTGTACATTTTGATGGGGATCTTTCGTGCAACACACACATGGCTCACATATGTAAAAAGCTTAGAACCATTGCCTGTATGCTGTATAACTTAAAATTGTTTCTGCCTTTCTCTGTTCGAAAAATAATAGCTCAAACTTTGGGTTATAGTGTTCTTTGTTATGGCATGTGCTGTTTTTTCAACTGCTCCGCTACCTGGAAAAAGAGGGTTAACAGTATTTTAAAAAAACATTGCCAAGAGTGTTCTTTATAAGTCACACGTGCTGGATTCGGACAGTGTATTTAAGGCAAGTGGTCTACCGTCATTCGATACATTGTTTAAGCAAATCGTCGTGCTAAAATATTTCTGGTGTACGGATTACCGAACTCCCAATGTTAAACCTATACCTCTGCGGCACATACCTCGATATATGACGCCAAGGGTTCGTACGCATTACGGAATGGCTGCGTGGCCATATTATGTTCCTGCTATCTTCAACAAATTGCCTGACGAATTGTTCTCTTCAACAACACGGAAACGCTTGCGTGCTGCTACGCTGGCATTGGAAATATGCTGAAGTATGCATGTGTAGGTGATGATTGTTAGCTATTTTTTTGTTCTCTAATTGTTTTCTTGTGATGAGGAAAATGCCATCCATGTAGCTGAAACCCATGTTGATTGATTGTATCTCTGTTTGTATGTTTGTCTTTGTCTCTTCGGTTTGTCGGTTGTTGTTTGCTTTCCTTTTTTCTTTCCTAGCTTTATTTTCCGTCTTCTCTCTTTTTTTTCTCTTTTTTTTTCTTTTTATCTTTTTTTTGTTTGATTGCCTTTTTTTTACCTTCCTATTCAGTTACCACTGTCAAAGAGTCTTTTTTGCAGAAGTGAAGGCCGTTTCGGCCGGGCGACGCCGCACAAGCCCACCTGTAGGCTTTGGCGACCCCATTTTCTTCTGTACGAACTCCTTGATAATAAACGATGATAATGAATCCGTCATGGCGGTGGCCGCCGCCGCAATCATCGTCACCCGGCTCCGTGACTATTTGTGCCGCAGTGCTAGACCGAGACGTGGCTGCGTACAAACCACAGACACCGTGTCATGAGGGAAAGTACCCACCAGCGACCACAAATACAGCTAGTGTTCACTTCTTCGGTTCGTCCTCGCCACTCTGCCCTGTTTCTACGTTGCAGTGTACAACAGTGGAGGCCTGTGCCCGGCCCAGCGCCTTCCGCAGCTGCTTTTTCCATAGCGGGCTTGATTGTCCTGCTGCCGAAGCTACTAGATACCCCCGAAGATAAGTAAGGGAACTGTTCTCGTCTACTGGGTGGTAAAGCGACACATCGCGGCTCTTTCCGGGGAGTTCCGTTCGCGAGGTATGTCTGCCCCCTTTCAAGGGGAGTGCCCCACTACAGATATGCTTTGTGGTCTGTCAGTACGAATGTCTCCCTTTTGGTGTTTGGGGTGGCTTAGGGATTTATGATTTATCGCGCCTGACACTTTGAGCGGCGTTGATATAATTGTGGCTCAAAGGGGGATCATTGACTCCCGAGTGCTTTGTCATGGGTGTTGATCTCTCTAGATACCAAACTCGAATAGTTAATTTGGATCGGCCCGGTTGCCTTGCCCTGATGACTGTCGGGTGTGGCTTTAAACCGAAGGTCTCACTCTACATCTCAGTAGGAGGGGAAGGTATTCACTGGCCGTGTTTTGTCTCACACACTTGCTTGTGTGTGCTGTGACCTATAAAAAACGCAGGAGCAAAGAAATTAGTTCAAGTTTTGACACTTGCTGAGTAACTAGAAGCATCGAATGATTAGTTTCAGAAGGAGGTATCTAGTACACTTAAAGAACTACAGCTCATTGGGACGGACATTAGGGGACGCCTTCCCAAACTCGAAAAAAATTTTATTCGGCAAACAACCTGCGTGTAGATCCCAGTGTGTAAGCTGCGTGCTAAAACAATGATCAGGTGAGTTCAAGAACATTTACTCCAAGCAAAATGAGCGTTGGAGCCCTGTTCTTGATTATCTACACAACCCCATAATCCTCAATGACTTCATTCTCAGTAGGCAAAGGCTGAAGAAACGATTACCGATTTTGTTTGGGAAAACCTAGATATGCAGGTTGGGGAGGCCGAGCGGGCACATAGAATAGGTGAATAGAATGTTGGAATTTTCCGCCCAATAGTTGGCATCTTTAGCAATTTCAAAGCAAACCTAACTCTTACAGAATGCGTGGGAGAAGAAAAATATAGTCACCACGTGTATCGATCGAGGAAGACTTTTGCCAAGAATCCAATTATACAGAAAACTAATTATTAACTTTATTCATGCAACGAAGCTTTCCTCTACCGTTATTCTTTGCGAGTTATCATTGTCTAAACCTTTTTTATATCTAGGTAAAATAGAACAGATCCTCGCGGGTGTGGTATCATTGTAGCCGTTGCTGAAAACTTGCAAGCCCGTTTAGGCGACATATTTATTGCATAGATATTCTGTGTTTGATACTTCGCCTCTCTGCTTGTGTAAGATTTGCTGAGGGGGTCTGCTTCAGTCCGCCAGATTCTTCCCCGGGATTTTTCAGCTCTTGAGTTAATCACTGTGTTCTAGAAAAAACCGTACCCGAGATACCGAAGCGTTCTCTCTGTTGATTTCAATTACCCAGCGATTGATTGGCGCAAGGGCACAGAACATGAAAGCACGAAAAAGGCATGAATGTGAAGGATTTCTTGATGTGGTAATATTTATAGTATGAGTCAAATGGGCAAATTTACTACAAGTGTCGACGAATTTTTCATCATGTTCGGACCTTCGAACCAAGCAATATGCCCGTAGACGTTTTACATAGCAAACGGCAATCACAGAGTAGTACCCTAGTAAACATACCTGGTAATATGTTTCTGCCCACAGCAGTCGTAGTTAAACCAACACCTTGTCTTTTGCCGGCTACTACGTCCGAAGCTTTATTTCCTTCTCACAAAACATGTGGGCTGTATATGGCACACCAATACCGCACACCAATGGACATGTTTGGCACTCTTTCCTCTGGGTCTTCAATTAATTGATATCAAATTATTTGCCACCACTGAAACAACTGCTTTTCCCCATCCGTCATGAATCTGCGTTGGGGAGTGCTATTGTTTCACACTTTAAGTGTATTTAGCTGTATTTTGGGTTTGTTAAATAATTTGTCTTTCTTAGTGGCCGCAAGAAAATGTCTGTGGTCGTCACCATTCTTTATTAATCTTCTGTTAGAAATCCAAAATAAAGTAATTATATCAACAAAAAGAATAGAAGCCGTTTCTAGTTGTTTTTATCTCGCTATCGGTGATGCGCTGTTCTTTTTATGTAAATGACCATTTGCCCAGTGTTTTTTGATAAAAATTGTTATTTTACTAGAATGAGAAAGGCATCCCAGAAAGCATACGAACTAAATGTAACCTTTTCCAGCGCTACAAAGAAGTTTGCGCAGTTTGTGGATAGAACATGTAAAGTGATATCTTGGATAAATATCGTTGCACAAGTTTTTTTATTTGATGCTTTAAACGTTGCTTCTAACTAAGCCAAAAAATTCTAAATTTCTCAGATAATAAATGCAAAGATTTTTCTGGTAGAGGTACAACTTCCTTCGAGAGGAAAGAGCGTCACTAGGGAAAAGGCGTGGTCACCAGCAGTAGCACCTTTTTCCGCCAATTTCGCACCGACAATAGAACGTGCTGCATGCAAGTTGTTAAACCGGTAACAGTAATTTAAATACAGAGGGAGCTGCCCCGCTCCTAGAAATATGAGTACAAATAACAAGTCCACATCTTAAGGAGCCCTCGAACCAAACTGTAGCAGCCAGCCCGAGTGTTTTATGATAGGCTAACATAATTTTTCCATTAACACATTTTTTTCAGCCGCGACACCACGATCTTTCTTTCAAATAATAGTTGCAATCCGGGAACGTTGCAATAGTACATACAGGATAGTGAAAGTGCCCGTCTTCTCACTTCTTGTATGAGGATTAGACACACCCCCACCTATACATATTTGACATTGAGTGAGAAATATACTTGCGAAGTTACCAGTTGAGCCCTATTTGTGAAACAGGTTTTTTGGTTAAGTGTTGCTTACATCTTTTGTTTGTGGAATCAGGTTGATAAATATGCTTGACGGCCTTGGGAAAGTTGCCATATTGAACTAACCTAGTAAAATGTCGTGCTTGAGACAGATGTCTGCAAATTGTGGGAAAACCAATTTTAAATAATATATATTACACTGTAACTTAAGAACAAATTTGAGAATGGGCCAGTATCACTGTTGGGGACAGAAACGTCTGCTTCTGTATGGTTATCCCAACTCAACGATCTCTCCAATTGCACAACGCCTTTGAGATATGCTTCGTCAGTGTAACTTACAACCTTGTTATGTAGTTTAGATGCGACTGGATATCATTCACTCGCCTTGTCCCTCCAAACGGCGTTGTTGTCCGTCCACACCCCTCCCCCTACCCTATAAAAAAATGACAGTTAGCGGCGCCTGGTGTCGCTCCCACGACCCTGTGAGCGGAACGGGAGGTACATGGTGCTCTTCCCACTCCGCCACAAAACCGACACGGACTCAAATGCTACGAACGCGCCTTGTATCCTTGACTCATTCAAACTACGTCAAGAAGCTATAATACAACGCATGATGGGGCAATGACTAACACTTGCAATAAAAAAAAGAAGCTCCCACTTACAGCAACAATGATGGAGTAAAGGTCGTTGCAACAGCGAAGCTCCAAGCATACCACTTACAGAGATTGACCAAGATTTGCCAATGAAACATAATAATATTCATAAAACAAAATAATCATACGCGTTCCCGACACGTTTCACGCGATTTCAGAATCAATCCAACGGAAACACCAAGTTAACGCCACGAAGCGTCACATCTACACAGGGTTCCCCTCGCTGGGAGGTGGGCGCAATTTTTTTCCAGATTTACTTTTCCAAGAGGAGGCTGGAGAATGCTATTTAGGTAAGAGGAGCCGGTCGTAAATAATCTTGTTCTTACTTTTTAAATTAAGGTTTTTTCTTTATCGAATATACATGCCTTGTTCTCACCGAGAAAAAAATGTTAGTCGCAGCACGAATATATCCACATCACTTGCGAAGTGCCTAAACTGCATGACACCAGCGCTTTGCGACAGTAGCGGATGGCTGTCTTCATACAAAAAGAACATTAGGTGTAGTTGCACGGCATTGGCCGTAAGGGTCGAGAGAGATAAGAAAATAAGCTTAGGGGCAGAGTGCTAGACGTGGTCGGAAACTCGGAGTGAGATGAAGAAGAGCGCCGACTGTGGCCAACAGAAAATCTTTCGCGAGGGCCGTTATTGTCTTGTGCCGCCGGGCACCCAGATTTCACTCTGCTCTCTTCCTCTATCGCATCCCTATTGCTATCGCCTTGTTCGCTGTCCCCAGTAGTTTGTTTACTTTCGCCAAGGTTTCTGTCTTCTAACATGTCAACTTGTGCGTGACATCACGAGACGCGCGCACCCTAAATAACTGACGGAGCCAGAATGAGCGGTTTACAAATTGCTTTATAAGAGAGCGTTGAGTCAGAATTGTTCAAAGCCCGGGGAAAACTATCCATCTATCCAAAGAACTGTAACTTTCAATCATAGGATGACGAATTCAGAAAAACCAAACAAGAACTGGGGCAGAGTAATATCGCACAAAACAACATGCACTCTAGGCTCATTAGGTTAAACGATGCATCTAAAAACTCGCCGTTCTTGATTGCCCACTCTAGTGCTGTGGACTTACCGTTTCGTGCATCTGTTGCATGCAAACAACGTTCACGACGGCCGCCTGCAGTGTCCGTTATCGCCCGCAGTGAGGGGATAATACCTAAATTTTCACACTAGAAATGTACGCCTGCCGCTTTGCAATGAATATGGGTGGGTACTTTCAACGTGATTAGGCGACCAAAAATTGAAAATGTTATTCTTGTTTTCACCGCGTCGTAACTTACCACCCAATGGTTACTGTCAATATGCAGTCGTTTGATCTTGTCGAAGCCGTCAGCGGATAACGCCAGATGCATTGCGGAGCAACGTGTCTTGATGAATACAATTGTCAGAAAATTGAGAGTCAAGCCGGATAATGGCGCATATGTTGTCATCAGAACTGCTTGTGCATGTTAAATTTGTTTTTTTAACAACAATTTTTTGTAAAATTATTTATTTCAAATATCTAACGTTCGCTGAAATTCACCCGTATCTCTATCTTATTCATAGTGGAATCGATGGAAATCTGCCCCTGCATGTCGCATCTACATGGCGTAATTAACACGTGGATGACCATTCGAGGGGTCGCAAGTATTTAGATGTTAAAGGGGTAGCGAAGGGGGCAAGTGATGTGTCGAGAAATCCTGGAACACATTAGTACCGTCACCTGACATCCCCGCGGAGTTCTCTAAAAGTTGTGCAAGCGAAGTGCCCCCACAGGGGGGTTGAGAGAGGCGCGGGGGTGGAAAGGTCACGCCAGTGCGTTTCAAAATTTTCCGCGGGAGTACGTACCAATAAATATGTTGCATTTCCTTTTGGAACATTGAGTTGGAAAATGCTGCGGATAAATTGTGAAATGAAGGGTTAAGCACGGGCCGCACCCTATAAAACGGCACTCGTCATGCACAGAATACTCGAAAAAGCGTTCTTCGATGGCGCTTCTTCTTTCTGTATTTGGTTGGATGGCGGTGCTCTCGGCCGGCTCAGCTAAAGTCGAGTGGTCCGCATCACACTATACAAGTGGCCGTTTTGAATTGGCGAAATGAAATACAATATTTTAAATTTTATGTAAACAATGTTAACAGTGTTTTTTGTTGTTGCACGAGATAAACATTTTGTTTAAACATTGGATTTCGGATAAGGTAAACATCGACGGAGTAGTCAGCCTTTTCCAACCGTCAATACACTCCATTGTTATTTGGGAAGATAAAGGCGGGTAATGCTGAAATTGGTGTGAATTTTCTGAAGGTTTCTTGATATTTTTTCGTTTTGAGGCTGAAGGGTGGTCACTGCAAAAAGAGACAATTGATAAAACTTTGAAGAAAACAAAAAGTAATTCAAGCACGACCTTAAAACAAGGGGTGGTGGAATGATCTTTTTCGGTGATTTTGTCGAAATGCCATCGGAAGCGATGTTTTGGAAGGAACATTGTTTTCTAAACAAATTTAGCTGCATACTCCCGTGCACTATATTGGGAATTAAAACAACTTCCGTGAAGATTTCTTTCCTTTCCAGCTGAGTAGCACTCTATTCGTGTGCAATACCCTAAACTATCGCTTTTGTAAAAAGCCCAAATCTTTACTTTATTTTCACGTGCAATGACAGACAAATTGCCACACGTGCGAAAGAGTTAGTATGACATCTGGGAATGAGCATCAAGAATAAAGGGGATTTGACAGGCAATGGTGATAGAGCACGCCAGAGCATTATTTACATAAACTGATTAGGTGCTGTAATGGTACTGATGCTTGCTGTATCGTGGGGTACGCATCAATCGCCACGAAAGGAAGATTAAAGAACGAGGGAAAAATAACCGCAAAAAATACTTACCGAAAAGTAACCGGTCGGTCTTTAAACAAGCTACTGATGTCGTAGTGGACATTTTATTCAGCATATGCCATATGAGGGGAGAAGTGAGCAGGCCCAACCGAATCTCTCAAGCAACGCGTTTCTTCCTTTCTCAGGCTTTGAAAACGCCGGTACGAATGCCGTCTACCTCATTGAAACTCACCGCGATGGGTTTTCCAGGCCAGCTGTCACCACCCAGCCAGCCTTCCGATGACCACAATGAATAAACTCAGCTTTTTCTACACTTGGCCTGATACAGTGCGCCGGGATTCCTGCGCAGCACCATCGACGGTGACGCCGCCAGTTCCAGCGTTCAACTGAAACATTAGCTGGCACGACTACTCCTTCACTGGGAAAGCGAGCAATTCCGCCAGCATGTCTCAGTCACCCCTTTTTTGAATTTTGTAAACTTTGACTACGCTGCTACTGCTGCTGTCGATACCGGGAATATTACCAGCAACTGGCTCTGTGGTGCCGCTGGAACGGCAGAGGCAACGTTCCGATGGGCATAATCAAGAATACGGCTTTTTCTACGCTTGGCCAGACTTGCTTCGCCGGGATTCTTGCGTAGCACCATCATCGGTGAGGTGGCTTTTTTCAGCGGCTTAATGAAACAGCGGCTCGCACAACCACCGCTTCGTGGGAAAACGACCAGCGCCAACAGTAGCTACCGCGCGTCCAACTACTGCATTTTGCACGGGTGTGAACGTTTTTTCTACATACTGAGAACTACTTTCGATACTTGTGATAACCCCTTGGCTACTGTTGTTAGGCAAAAAGGTTTGGAGAGTTTCCTTTCACCCGCATTTTGTTCTGTTCTAGTGACGTCGGGAATCATCCCGGGCACTGTACGTGACATGGAGCACTTATCCCATGATCCGTCAGAGCACACATACATTCTATTTTGTATTCTCAATGACGTTCATGCATATTTGGCGTGAACGACCTGAAACCATGCAGAGTTGGCGTCGGACATAAAAGCTAAAAAATTGGGCAGAAAAGTAGAAAACAAGAATTAGGGAAATTCAGCGGAGGTTACACGCCACAGAAATAAAGACAATAGCAGTTTTTCCCATGAATAAAGACATAGTGCACGTTTAGTGTTTTGTGAACCCAATAACAACTATAAAAGATAGCCTACATTCACGCCTTCATAAACTGTGGACTGTCGCGACGCACGAGGTATACCTTATAATCGCGAAACGTGGGAAGTGTTCGAGCTGCGCGTAAGGAAAGTTTTACGTGGCGTTTTCTACCCGTTACCTGAAGCTGCAATTGAGCGTACGCATCAATTGGGTCAATGTCATTCATGTGAATGTTGCCATAGTATTGTTCGCCTTTCAACTGCCATATTATAACCTTGATAACACGCCTTTTGAATTCGTGACAAACAATAAATATCTTGGAAATCGTATCCCATCAGCTTTGACCTGTTGTGTCCACTGTAATTATTTAATTGAAAATTCCAACAGAATGTTTCAGCATCTTCGGTGCAACTTTACTATGACCCCTTCTTCCTTAAACTTCTTCTTCACACTACAGTAAGTCTTAAATATGCCATTGCAATATGAGGACGTAGTCGTGCCAACCTAATATACTTTCTTGAAATACTTGAAAACAACGCAGCTGTTTCTTTTAATTACAACCACACAGCAAGCATATTAGCCATCCAATCCAGACTTATGTTTCCTTCACTTTCGTCCTGCCGCATAACGTTTAGTCTGTGCTCATTTCGTTACCATTTACACGCCCATCGTGTTGTGCCTGTATTATTTTTCCTCGTAGAGATTTCTGGCTTGGAACATTACCATAAGTTCGGGTTGCCTTTTTGAGAACTAACACTTTGTTTTAGTCTTTCATATCACATCTCTGAGGACTGCACAAGCGCTGCCGCTCAAGCGGCAACCATTTAAAATGACCTAGATTTCAAAAGTGCGCTGGCTAATTATGTAGAAATTCAGTCCCAAAAGAATGGCACTACCTCCTAATGTATTGTTCCTGCACACTGTTTATATTGTGACCCTTATTCTTTTCTCGTTTTAATATGCATTTCATAATTCCCGCGCCGGTTTGGTTAGGTAAATGTGTATAATAGGTCACGTCTCAGTCGATGTATTACTGAGACCTGCATTTTGTAAAACTTCTGTTTCGTTTGCAACGTGCTCCCCTCTCTGATGCTATTTGCTCACGAGAGTATTTTGAATAAATGAGCAAATATTACTTCAGCGAAAGGCAGTGAATCCTATCCGAGTAAATTTGGCAATATTGCTGGAAGCTACGTTACTTGCAGAATTTTGCGTAAAGCAGCCAATGACCCGTCGCTAGAAATTACATGGGTCTTTTATATTGTCAATAATTTGGCATGTCAGTATGATTTGACTTGCCAAGGGGAATATACACGCAGGGTACAGCTTTTGCCGGCCATTGTCTAATGCCAGTGTTCGCGTTCGGGCAACAATGTTTGTCATACTATTCCCCAATTTCGCAAATGTAGATGGTAGGATCTGGACCTTCCGTAGGTGGAGGAAAATGGAGCAGCTGATTGCGATATTTGCGTACCTGTTTTGACTAAATCCGAAATAGAAGACCGTAATCATTGTCGTGAAAAAATGTGGGCTTACGAAAAAAGTTAGAATATTTTGGTTCTCAGTCGGATATGCCGTGACCAGGGTGTCGAACCGGAACCGGAACAGAACCGAAAAGCGGAACCGATCCCGAATTTTTGCCCGGAACCAGAACTGAACCGGAACCGTATTTTTTTCCGCGATTTTGGAACTGAACCCGAACCGGAACGAATCAAAGGAACCGGTCAGAACCGGTTCCGGGACCTCAAAACTCTAATTTCTAGTTTTTCATTCCGGCACCCTACCTTGCAGCTGAAGATATTTTTATCACTCGCCCGACAGCACCACAAAAAATTTTGTGTAGTCTGCAGTTCCCAACGCTCATTAGCTTCTCCTATTTTTTCCATCAATTTAATGTAAAAGCTCTCCGTATATATAGAATCAGTTTGCGTTAGCTAGTGTCCATCTCCCCAAATTATCTTTTACATTTAGAATAACTCATGTTAGAACGCAAATTCCTAGGCGACGAATCATGGAATATTCTTCATGGTTTCTATCTGCAGGGTGTTTAAACTCGTGTAAAGTTTTCAATGCATTGTAATTAGAATGCATCCCTGTCTGCTTGTCAAGGCCTTTAGGGACACTATCAGCTATAATTCCATATCTTCCACCTATTTTAGTTTGAATCGGCAGTCATATACAAACAGCACAGAAACACAAACACTCACAGTTCTCAACGTCATCGTCACATGTGCAGTGCTGTTGTGTGGTTTGGGTACTGGTATAGGAAAACATGAGAATTGAAAAAAAAAAAATTTGTGGCCTTCTCATTCCACTTTTAAAGTAGATGCCAGAGCATTTTCATCTTATCTTGAAGGTGCTCAACCTTCGAATTAGGCGGTGAATGGAATAAAGTCCATTATTGCGGATGAGTGGGTAGGCTGAGGTGGAATAATGATATACCTGAATGAAGTAATGTGAAATTGTGGGACTGGTGTGCTGATACATTTGGATTTGAGGAAGTAACGGGTCAGTTAAGGTGTATTAGTGTGTCGGTCTAAACGTGTGTCTTTGGGGTACTTGGCATTTCGAAATTTTGCAGCATTCTTCCTCGATCAATCAGGAAATTTGGTTACGCACAGAATAGCAGTAAAATTATGTGACGACCACCTGAATGCTATAAAAGGTATTTCTTTATGCACGTATTGAGCTGTTACGTTGTTTCTACCGTAAGATTGTCATCTCGCAGTGAGATTAAGAACTAATTGCGCAATACATATTTTATATTCGTCAAAGGGTTTTCAAAACGGGTATATATGTGAGATAAAACTGTCATTATCATCATCACAATCCTCCTATCTGCGCCCATTGAAGGGTAGAGGCCTCTCCCAAAATTCTCCAATTATCTCGGTGCTGTGCTAAGAGACACCAATTTATCCCAACAAACTTCTTGATCTCATCTGCCCATTTAACTTTCTGCCGTCACCTGCCACGGTTGCCTTCTCTTGGGGTCCATTCTGTGACCCTTAATGAACAACAGTTCATTTGCCTTCGCATTACGTGCCCTGTCCACGTCCATTTCTTCTTCCTAATTTCTACTAATCATTATGCCATTAACACACGTTTGTTCCCTGACCCACTCCACTCTCTTCTTGTCCCTTAATTTTACACCTATCATCTTACGTTCTATTGCTCGCTGAGTCATCCTCAATTTAAGTTGAACCCTCTTAGTGAGCCTCCAAGTTTCTGCCCCGTAGGTGAGTGCCACTAAGATGTAGCGGTCATACAGTTTCTTCTTCAGGGACAATGGTAGGCTGACATTCAATATTTGGGAATGCCTGCCGAATTCACTCCACCCCATTCTTATTCTTCTAATTATCTCTGCCTCATGGTTGGGATCCGGGGTCACAACTGGACCTAAGTAGATATATTCGCTTACCACTTCGACTGCCTTTCCAACATTACTTTAGATTTCTGCATATTAATTTTCAGCCCCACGGTTCCACTCTGTTTGCCCAGTGCGGTAAGCATGCTTTGCAGTTCGTCCCCCGAATTACTTAGAAAAGAAACGTCATCAGCAAATCTGAGGTTACACAGGCATTCCCCAGTAACCCTTACTGCCACCGGTTCCCAATCCAGCGCTCTGAATACTTCTTGTAAACATGCTGTAAATAACATTAGAGAGATTGTGTCGCCTTGTCTGACGCTCTTTCTTATAAGTATTTTACTGTTCTCCTTAACCAGGACCCTCAACTCTAGCACCGTATTTCGTAAGGGCTGTCTCGACCCCAGTCAACTTTACTTTGTAGGCTGTGGTTGGGAGTGGCCTTCACGAAAGCCTACTCCGTCCCCATCGGGATGACCAGTAGTGCCCACTGCGACGCCTGCAAGGTTGAAGAGACAATCGAGCCTATGCTTTGTTGTTGCCCTTAGTATTCATCGGAAAGACGCATTTTGACAGCCGAGCTCAGCCGATGGAAAAATCAACAGTTTAAACTAGAGACTATTCTAGGACAACGACCCCTACAACCGACTTCGCGAAACGCACCAGAAGGCCTTCTGCGTTTCATGAACGCCACACGCTTGGACCAAAGACTACAGTGCCCACGAAGGGACTAAGGTGTGTGCGCGACCGCGCTCCTATCCCCTCGTTTTAACCCGCCCTCTTTTATCCCCTGAACACCCCTTCCCTAGTGCTGAGCAGCAATCTGGGCTCTAAGCCTGGATAACCTCTCGGCCTTACCTTCCGCTTTTCTCCTCCTCCTCTTTATGGAGGATTATGGTACCGGCGGACCCATTGCAAATATCCTCTAGCGTTCTTAGATAATGGTAAAACTGTAGGAAATAAATAAACTGAAAGAAAAAAAGAGTAACGATCAGCTGGTTTGATGCGAAAGACACCCGGTAGCATTCTTCAATACATTCTCTTCCTTTGTGCAACCGTTCTGCAGCCTACCAAGGATGTAACATCTCAATCCCCGAACATACCCCCTCCAAGCTGAGGAAGCTGCGATACCATGTGCGCTTAGCCAAAGCGGCGCCAAAACTCTTATAACAGGCTCTCAACGGGCGTGGCGCAACTTTTCGAACGGTCGATTGCATGTTACAACACTTCGAATGATCAATCGGAGACCACCAACAAGGCCAGCCAGAATTGTACGTGCACCAGCTCATACTGGCATATCCGGCAAACAAGATCAACAATCTCGTGGCTCAAGATTTGACACGCTTAGCCAGCTCTGATAAAGCAGAGCCAGAGCGCATGCATCCTGTAGTCACATACCCGGAAATTACTTACCAGTATAGGCTCTCCCGTAGAACGAATTACTCCCCCCACAAATCGCTACCGATTAACCAGGAAAGATTATTCCGCGCTCTCCGGGTTAACACCTTCACACACCCCACGAGATTTACCTCTTTGACACGACACAATTCTCTCAATTTTGTCGCTTCTGTGGAGATTCTAGGAACCTCATGCACATAGCAGGCGGCTGCGACAAGTCTACCCTAAATCCACCCAATCTGCACGTTTCCATAGAGATTTGGGAGAGAGCCTTGGCCAACTCCCGCCTGGAATATCAGCTGCTCTTGACAGAAACGCCTGTTCACTGGGCCCCCTTGAATGAAGACGCCTCTCTGAAACTTTTTTTCGATTTATTAAAAATTAATTTTCTGTCTCTGTCTCCACGAGGAATCATTACTGCTGCTTTTGACTTAACTAAGCCCAGGCTATCTTTCCCTATATTTCCTAGAGCCCAATCTCTGTCACCTGTCACTGAAGTGCCATTAGCAAGTTCCATCTCCGGTGGTTTCTATCGAATGCCGTCATATACACGCCGTCCAGTGAGTCATTATAGCCATCCTTTCTTTCTAACCGGTCCTTTAGCAGATAAAATATGCGCAGAAGGAAATCGCTCAAAAAGCCACGTGCAACGTTTGTTAGTCACAGGTTGACGCCGACACCCGACTGTTTTTGACTTCTAGCATTGCTAATGCTTCCGTGTGAAAGCTAAAGCCCCGTTGAAACTCGGGGTACATGAAAAGAGCAGGAGACCAACCAAGTTATTTATAATACCATTTTTTCCTCATTTCGCGAAAATAGGTGTTTCTGCGCCCATGCATGCATTGACATTTATTGGATTTAAATTGGATGTCCGGCGCACAGGTTCTCCTGCCCGCCAGACTGCCCAGGTGTCAGTGAACTACCTGCCTGCCTGCCAGGCAGAAGATTCCGGTGAGGATGGGGACGAGGGGCGGCCCGTAAAGGCCGATCCACACGACGGACCAAAATGATTATTTGGACCGTGGTCCGCGCATCACGTGATAGGACGTCACCAGTTCGCGCGGACTGCCGTTGGACCGGGAAGAACCGCGGCCCTCGTGGTCCAAATATTCGCCGCGGCTTTTCGGTCCACAGTTTTGACGGCGGACCGCGACATCAATCAGCGTGGTCTGGCAGCGTCCTAATCGCGTGGGCGGAGCCGGGTCCAGTTTTGCCAATAGAGACCTGCGCGGGCAGCGCGGCTGTTTCGAAGCGCTCGAAGGAGCTTGTTAATCACCCCCGCTGGGATAGGCAGAGGGCTAGGCTTATAATCGTGACGCATACTTAATCCGCGCTTTCACTAGCGACTCCTATGACTCTTACTACTGCGATGCTAGCCATCATTACCACATTGTTTTACGCATGTGGACGCATCTCGACCTCATTACTACATTATTTCATGCATTTCATTCCAGCGAGTGGTGACGACCCGTATGCAGCCCGGCTCGCCCCGCCATCGCCGCTGGTCGTGTCGCCTTCGTTCGAACGACGCCGGCGGCTGCGTGAGCGCGCCCTTTCGACATGCTTGTGGGTGGCTGTTATCGTGGGGCTGAAACATTTCCTGCAGGCTTGCGCGTTACAACATTTTATCGCGGCAAAATAGCGCCTGTGTTCAACCTTCCAGCTTGCGCGTTCAGACGGTGGGCCATTCGCGGTCCGCTCAGCCGGCCCGCCGTGTGGATGCGCCCTGCTCACGATCGGAACGTGGCGGTCCGTGACATCGCGTCACGTGACCGATTGTACCTCGGACTTCGTCCGTCCTGTGCATCGGCCGGAGCTCGGGGTAGGAGGAGGAGACGCAAAATGCCTCCCCACGGCGACACTCGAGGGTACCAAAAATGGTTGTGAACGGACGGGTCGTCTGCTTAGTAGGACGGGGCAAACCTGCAGGGAGGCTACCCATGGCCAGAAGATTCTGGCGGTGGTGCACCGAGGGAGGAGGTGTCAGCGGCACCGGGCCGCTGCCCACTGGCCAGGAGGCTGCATGTTAGCCTTCCAGAAGACTGTGGCGAGGATGCATTATTTGCAGATTATGTACGGCCCGTCAGCGGTCGGCGAAGGGAGGGGATCACAGGGCGGCATTGCGGAGGCTACGTAGAGCCACGCGTTAAAGCGCAGCCCTTAAGCGTCCACTCCTGTGGTTTCGCGCAGTCCCTTAGCGTCGGCCTCGTTGTACCCGAGAGAACAAAGAGGCCACCGAAGATAGAGCGAGCGGGAAAGCGGAGGATGAAAGGATGACGAAAGTGTGAGGGGGAGGACGGAATGCCGAGATCGCCGGAGAGGTGCTCCACGGTGGCGACGCCTTACGATATAACGACAGAGAATAGCGCGCGCCATCGTGTATTTGCTGATCACGCGATCACTTCCCGACAGACATCAGCTATGCGCCATCGCGGAGAGACTACATTTCGCGCTGCACTCACATTTTGCATTAGCGAGTATCGTAAAGGTCCACTCCAGTTTTTTTTGTTTCCTCAAGAACACAACTGCAGGGTATACAACACAAAGCAGTGTACAAAAAATAAAATAAATCAAAATATAAAAATGAACAAAACTAAATTAATAAAAATAAACTTGCGGCAATAAAGAGTAATGCTTTCAAATTCCTCCAAATACGCAGCCTTAAGTGTCCCGGAGAACGTTTTATTTCATTTCAGTTAGTTTTGTAATCGTTGGCTTACCATAGAAAACATTTTGCAGTAGATTGTACAGGTAAAAGAACTCTTCAACACTTTCGATATACGCTTTCACTCTTTTCTTCCATCTGGAAGCCCTGTGAAAGCTATAGCTATTGCCAGCATACAGTAGCAGTGCGTGATTTGCTCGTCACGGCGGATATGCCTCCCGTTTCTGCTTCACCTTTATAGATTTCTTTTTGAAGTGACTATCAAATCCGTTCTTTGCTGCAACCCAAGGAAAGCCGGAAAATATCCACTACACCGCTGTAATGACGTCCATTCTAGCGGTAGAAGAATGCCAGCACCAGGAAGGAGGAAAAAATATTTTAAGCAAGTTTCTAATTTATCTGACGGGGACAGAGCAGTAATTTTTGGCGCAGGCACTTAGCGACCCCCCAATCTAAGTACTGGATCTGTTCGTTGATTACTTTCTGCAAGCACTCAAAATTTAAAAAAAAAGTTGAAAACAGTGCTGCAGGGTTGCTTTAATTTGGTCAAGACAAAACATTTGCACACAGAAACCTACATTATGACTGTATTTATACCCACTTCACAAGAAAACAAAAACCGAGCACAAGAAAATAAAACAAAAAAACTCCTGCTCTTTTTTTTCTCCGAACCCGTTTGAACCCGTTTGAACCGGTTCGAACCGATTTGAACTGGTTCGAACCGGAACGGAATGGGGCTCCGGAACCAAACCCGAACCGAACCCAAAAGGCCTGAACCCGAACCCGAACCGAACCCCAAAAAATTCCGGTTCGACACTCTGGCCGTAACACAAGCGTGGTTCGGCTTCACCACAGGGGGTATTGCAGGGAAAGTAGTAAATGTGGAAGTTATGATGTCGATCATCTATTCACCGGAAATATTATGACGCTTGGCGATTCTGTTCAGTGAAACGAGCCTCGCTTCACCACAGAATTTAGTGATGCCAGTTCAACGCGGCATCACGTATACTCAACCCGTCGTTCATAACCGTTCTTCTTTACAGGAGTGGGGCGTTGCCATTTAAAGCCAAGCGCCTCGTGCAGAGGCTGTCGCCCAGCTGGCTGAAGGCGCCGAGCTGTAAAAATATTGGTAGCCTATCTCTCTAGATTATTGCCATCGCCGCAACATTGGGGACAAATAATATTTTAGTTCACTTCCTCTTGGTATTCCTCCTCCGATTTCTACTCCCGGTCCGGCTCCCTCTACTAATTCTAGTACTTTTGCTACTGCTACTACTAATACTACTGCTACTATACTACTACTAATATTATTACTACTACAGTCGAATCTACTTATAACGATACCACTTATAACAACATATCGGATATAACAATGGACAACGATTGTACCGTCCAATTTTGTATGCTTTCTATGGTAAAATAATCCGCTTATTACGATGCTCCCGAGCCGCGATATCAGATATAGCGATTGAATCCGCTTACTGCGTGCGCCGAAAATGCGAGCTGCCGTCGGCGCTGGCGCCGGCACTCAGCGCCGACCGCACGCGACGCGCCTTGCATCCTGACCACCCCTCAGAAAATGAGTCGACTGCGCCAAGCGAGAGAAGGAGCAGCTTTTCTTCCCGACTCCCCTCCCGGAGCCGCTGCTTTGGCCTCGTCCGCGCGTCCGGCCGAACCAACGTTCGGCTGGTTCGGCCAGCTCGGCTCGCACTGCTCGCAGCTCGGAAGTTTCCCTCGCCTTTTCTGCGCTCCGAACTGAGTGCTTTTTTTTTCTCCACATCTGCCTCCGTTCAACGTTTCACCAGTTTCACTGCGGAGTCGGACTGAACGTTCGAACACCATGGCCGATTCGCCTGCGGCGCTGCGGCGAGCATCTAATTGCCTGGAGCAATTAGATGTGCGTCAGCTTCGCGTGAAGCAGTCAAAGCTGACTCACTATGGCTTTTCTGCAAACGAGTAGTTGCACTACCTCACTTGCATGCTAATAAAATGTTTTGATCTCTCTTGTTGCTTTTTTTTTTCGGCCCGCTTATAACGATTATCGGTTATAACGATGGGATTTTCTTGGCACTTGGATATCGTTATAAGTGGACTAGACTGTACTACTACTACTACTACTACTACTACTACTAACGTTACAGTGCTTTCACATGCGATGTCACCCACGCTTTGTTGTCTTTTACGTATTCGGTTCACGAAGGGCAAGCCACATTTTGCGGAACGCCGAAGAAGCATCAAAACACAGAGGATAGCCAGCATTTTTTATTCATAATTACCAGTTTATAAAAGCACATATGCTCCAAGTTGGGCCTTTATATGTCAGAGATGATTTGATGCTCAGCAGGGCTATTTTTATTTCTACAGTGAAGGCTTTACTACGCTGAATAAAATGAAAATATAATTAGATCCCAACCATGAGGTACAGATTAGCAAGTTGGGATCCCAGATCCCAACCATGAGGCAGAGAGAATTAGATGGATCAGAATGGAGTGGGGTGCGTATGCCAGACATTCTCAGATAATGAGTAGCAGCCTACCATTGTCGCTGAAGAAGAAAGTGAACGACAGCTGCATCTCACTGGTACTCACCTAAGGGGCAGAAACTTGGAGGCTTACTAAGAGGGTTCAACTTAAATTGAGAACGACTCAGCGGGCAATGGAGCGGAAAATGATAGGTGTAACATTAACGGACAAGAAGAGAGCGGAGCGGGTCTGGGAGCAAACTGGTGTTAAAGACATATTAGTAGAAATTAAGAAGAAGAAATGGACGTGGGCAGGGCATGTAATGCGAAGGCAAGATAACCGCTGGTCATTAAGGGTAACAGAGTGGATTCCTAGAGAGGGCAAGCGGAGCAGGGGGCGGCAGAAAGTTGGATGGGCAGATGAGATCAAGAAGTTTGCGGGGATAAATTGGTCACAGTTGGCACAGGACCGAGGTAATTGGAGAACAATGGGAGAGGCCTTTGCCCTGCAGTGGGCGTAGACAGGCTGGTGGTGATGATGATGATGATCAGAAAAAGATTAGATAAAATGATGAGTTAAATAAAATGAAAGTATGATAATGATTAGAAAATATTCGCGAAAATATGATTAGAGTTACAAATACCGTGCGGTTATGTACGAAGCCACTTCAAAACGCAGGCCTTTTGATTGGCTCCTGGTATTTCAGTACAATGAGCACCGTAGCGGGATCGGCGCAGACCTGTACACAACACAGTAGAAAGCGTGATGTGAGTGTGAGAGGAAAAGAAGTTCGAGGCCTGCACCACATATGTATAGCAGGGAAACAAAAGAAAGTGGAGGGGTAGAAATATGGGTTGAAGTAGTGGTAGAAAGGTGGTTGGGGCAGGTAAAAGATGGGGTCATGGGGAAGAGAAGATAGATCTACCATGAGCGACCACCACCCGGGAAAGGGAAAAACTATCACCGGGCTTTTTTTTCCAGGAAACATTTCATTGTTTGAAACGAAAAATCAGAAAACTCTACCAGTAATAAATAAGATAAACACTAAACGTTAAGAACACTTGGTTCTAAAAATTTATCTTCACTGTCGACTTGGATCCTTAGTAGACGTCTTGTCGTGTTTGTTCTTGTTCTTGAACTTTACTTGATTCTTTGATCTTGGCTTGTTGATCTTGTTCTTCATGATTTGTTCGTGACCTGACTTGAGTGCGGTTATTGACCTGTTACGCCTGAAGGTTCGTGATTATGTGTCATTGTTGATGTTCTGCTTGGGTTCCTTGTGTTGTTATGGTGTAAGAATGGAATGACTGGAGATGTAGGCGGAGGAAGCCTCACCAACATCGCATTTTTTCTCCATCCCCGTATCATATTTCATCTTTTATATTGGCGTGATTGATCATGTTGATGATATGTATTGTACCCACCGAAGAAAAACTGACAGTTTGTTTTCCAGAGCCAACGCTACACAGCACACCATTCTACGAAGCTTTACGGTCCGCGAGGTATATAGCGTAAAGGGAATGCGGAGTTCCTCGTAGTAGCGAAGTGCACCAGTAATATTGTTTGCGAGGGGCACGAAGGGCTTGGTTGCGGTGGCTATGGCGCTCTGTATCGATGCGTATGCAGCAGCGTTATACAATTTGACCTCCTAATGAAACCACTGTCACCGAAGAACGATTCCGCTCAGTAAACTTGAAGGAGGTGCAGGTGATGACGAAACACACGCTGGCTGCAAAAAACAAGCTAGAGCAGCCGGGTTCATGCTGAAGTCCGATTGCAAAGCAGCAGCGAGGGCAGCCATGTTATCGGTAGTCCGACACTTCGCTGAGAAGGCTAGCAGTTTACTTCTGTAGCAAATACGGTGTAAAAACATGTGACGAAACTATCGGCACGCTTGTTTAGGTATCGAAAAAAAAATAATGTATTGCCCAGTTGTTCGAAGATAAAAATGTGAACTCATTCCCTAATAACGCATACAGGGAAACATCCCCAGAATGTAAATAATATCGGGCACTGTGGCCATATTAGAAAATATTTGAAAAAGGTATACTTTGTCACCCCAGCAGCGCTACGGTATATCACATGCGTCCATTTCCATTCATCTCCAGTCAGCTGAAGCCAGTGAGGCAGCCCGCAGCACACCAAGGTTTCCAGTGTACAAGAAGAATGGCTTTGTACAGAGGCTTGAAATAAGGCCCTGGAAAAAGGAGAAATGAGTGTGCATCCTTTCAAGTCAACCGTACTTCAAAACATTCAGATTAGTGTCATCAGCTGATTCAGAGAGCGACAAAGAAGCTGCTGCCTCAGGGGCCCTTCACTTGGGCGTCCAGCATGTGGCTTCCAACCACTTTCCTACCCAAGTTTTTAATTTCTAACTGTACAGATACGATAAATATCTTTTCTTTGCGTGTCTCTTTTTTCCTAGAGACAATCCAAACTTTTAGTGCGGGCACGGTGCTAGCAAATAAGCACTTTACGTAGAGCTACTGTTCTCTTCCCGCCCAAAGCTACCAACACTACGCAGCCGGAACCTATCACGCCCGTCAAATTGCTACCCAATCGTAGACGTCCCTTGTTTTCTTGAGCTGTTAGGACAAACAACCGTGCACTTGGTCTCGGTCTCTTCCCTCTCTTTTCTTGCTTTGAAGGCCTCAATTTTAGGTGGAATCCACCTGCTCCACCGGCGCTCCGAATTGTAAAATGAACTCCATTGCGTCGTACAGAATAAGAGTTTAACTTAGATTTCATATGCACTTGTTCTGCCTGTGTTTGCTATGGGCAAGGTACTTGATTTTTGTGTAACTGATTTTACCCCAAACGACTCTATGCTGCAAAAACTGCTGCTTTAGGCGGCTTGCCCATTTGCTTCAGGTAATATAAGAGTTGACCATGAGTCATGTAACTGAAAAATCTTTTCAGTTAGTTGTTCTACTAATTATAATTTCTCCTGTTTATTGCACAATGACCTATTTTTTCTCATCAATGACAATAACAATAAAAATATATTTCTTGTTCAGTATTTTTAAAGCTTATGCGTTTTAAATCTACATCCTGACGATTTGTCTTTAAATTAAGACCTGCGGAACTTGGGGACGTACCGCCATTAGTGATTCAAACTCAAGAATCTCGATGGGTACGCTCGTACTGACAAAGTTTCTACACTCATTTTAGGGATAACCCATTCCCCCATGCATGGGTGCTTTGTAGGTACTGTTTGTTACCTTGTTTAATTTGGCTTAAAAATGCAAAATTTTGTGTTAAAATAATGACAAATATGTAGGCAGCGTTTCTTGAGCTTACGTATATTCTGTAGAAAATCAATCTAGAATGTTTTTTGCTGGCATACGGTCACGTTACCAGTGGCCTTTTGCGATGCGGAAATACTCATAAGGAGTTCACAAGGGTTTAATGGGCAAGCGAGGGTGTGTTTGAGGCGCCGAGGCCTTTGTGTTTTAGGGCATCCATCATAGCGTCCAGGTGACCCTTACTGGTGTGATGTTGGCTGCGTAGAGATTGGCTCTGTGCAGAGAATGCCATTGTAGAAACAGTGTCAAGGCAGACCAACGGTTTGGCCTTGAGCCTTGTCATATCAAATGATGTCAATTTTATTGGTCAGCCCCAGATGATTTATGTGGAGAGATTTTTGTTTACGTAGCGCCGATTGGAGGCACGGAGGTGACTTTGAAGCAAAGGGTGAGCTGATGAGAGAGAAAAAGACGCTACATGCAATGGATTAGTGATCATTCCCACTGGGGAGTGGCACCTCTCCTAGAGCGACAGCGAGTTTGAAGGTTGCTTACCTTCGCTTTTCTGCCATTACTACGTAGATGAATAATACGGGGGTTTGTTTCGACCCTGACTATTAAAGATACGTGTTTTGGTTTCCTGTTTGTTTGCACGCAGCAGATGAGAGTACGTTGAAAGATTGGAAGAGAGAACAAAGTAGGAAAGGAAGAGAATGAGAGGAAAGTATAAAAGCGCGAAAGTTAGGGGCTTTGAAAAGCCCAGATATTCATGAACCGATAAGTTTTGTAGTATACAATTATGCGTGGTTCTTAGTAAATATTTGTTAGGGGTATGCAGGAACTTTAGTCTTGTAGATGTCATGTTCCAGGCATAATATATGCAAAAAGCGGTAGATGCAAACCAATAGCCATTCTAACTCCCGAAAGGTGCCATTTGAATACGTACTTGCTCAAAATCTCTCGTTGAAAGAAGTAATGAATGTAGGCAACGAAATAAAAGGACCAGTGAAAGCGCGGTTATTGCTTTTTTAGTTTATCTTCTGTGGGAAGCCGTAACTTTCTTAAGATCAGAATACTCCGCTGCTGCTGTGCGCCCATTCTGTCCATGTACCATCCCGGAGCCGGTTACTAAACGCCCACAGTATTGTATCAATTACATTTCACTTCATAGTTTTGTCAAGCGAGAATATTGCCCCTACAGAGCTCAAGAATTCTTGTCAAATCCCCATTTACGTATGAACCACGAAGGCAGGAACTCCGGCAATGTGTGCTCCACCACTGCGACCGGGCTAGGGTGTGTGGAAGTTCAGCTACAGATATTTTGTCCTGGCCCAAACAGGAGCAAAGATCTATATATAGAAACTGAATAAATGTATTTCAGAATAACATTTTTCGCAGAATCAGTAAGGTATTTATTGGAAACCGGGCTTTTATGCCTTGGTCGACGAAGCATTCTTCTTAAATTTTCTGTAAATGGCACTCGAATGTTACTTGGGGGCACCACCAGTTGACGCCACCGCAGCGCCGACCTCAGCGCCGACCGAATCGCAGACTCCGATTTTGTATTTGCTTAAGTGCAGAAAACTCTGATGCTAATCGCAAAATTTATAATTTGATTGCTCTTATATTGGTGTCAGACCCTACATCCGAAAGTAGTGTTAGGCTTTGTTCTTGAAAACTACTCAATGGTTCAATGTGCCTAAGTGGTGCATAGTGAGAACTATCCCAGCGTTAAATTTGCATTTAGTCTTTTGGGATACCTACTAAGGTATTTTCTTACGTACGCTACCTCATAATGCTCATAAAACAAGTCACATGACTTTCACTGAGAACACGACAAACCCGCGAGTGTGGTTGTAAAAATATTGTCGCAAAAAATAAAAATAGCTTGCATGTGGTACCATTTTCAAGCAACTCTGTGATTTCTAGATTGTATTTTTATAGCTTGTACTATTTCTTAAGGCTTTCTCTTCCCATTTTATTCCAGTAACAACTCACAAACATTCATTCACAAGCATCCGATATTTTAGGCGTACATGCGGTCATGAATATTCTCGTTGGTGGTGAGTATATCAACGAATCTTAAAATTCTTTCAGAAAAACCTATTTATATTACACAGATTTACCCACAAAATTATGTTTGTACAGTTCTGTCCGCACTCATTGCACATCTTGGTACTATACGCGATCCGACGTCGCCCTGCACAACTGCCGGGTATTTATATGGGAATAAGGAGCGTGTTCTTATCGTAATATTTGAACATAAAACATCCCAGTGCTAATCATGTTGTCAGTTAGGTAGGCCCCCAAAACATCAGCTGTTTTCTAGTAAAACTGCACGAAACTAAGGCACCCCAATGAATACTAGCGTTAGCTAAAATAACGATTTCTTGCCTACCGTCAGCACACATCGCAAAAAAAATTGCGCCCACCTCCCGGCGAGGTGAAGCATGTGTAGATGCGTCGCATCGTGGGGTTCACATGGTGTTTTCGTTGGATTGATTCTGAAATCGCGTGAAACGTGTCGGGAACGCGTATGAATATTATGTTTTATGATTAATATTATGTTTTATTGGCCAATCTTGGTCAATCTCTCTAAGTGGTATGCTTGGGGCTTCGCTGTCGCAACGAGTTTACGCCATCATTGTTGCTGCAAGTGGGAGCTTCTTTTCTCTTCCTGGAAGTGTTAATCATTGCCCCATTGCCCCATCATGTGTTGTATCAGTAGCTTCTTGACGTAGTTTGAATGAGTCAAGGATATAAGGCGCGTTCGTAGCATTTGATTCTGTTTCGGTTTTGTGGCGCAGTGGGAAGAGCACCATGTACCTCGCGTTCCGTCCACAGGGTGGTGGGATCGACACCAGGCACCGCTAAATGTTATTTTTTTATAATGTAGGGAGAGGGGTGTAGACGGACAACAAAGCCGTATGGAGGGACAAGGCGAGTGAATGATATGCAGTCGCATCTAAAATAGCGCAATAGTATCAGGACACTTATACTTTAGCCTATTGATCGCTAATCATTCCATAAAAAACTGAGATGACAAATAAGCTACGATAGCCTGGCCTGGAAAATATTTCTGCCTAATTCTAAGAAGTAAAGAAATCGTTCGCATAGTGAAATACCTAACGACATGCCTGTGGGGCTTAAAAATTACTTTAGTCACCTCACTTACGCTCTGCTGATTTCAGCATTATTGAATGCTTGCCTTTATGACATCTTCTTAGTCACGTAATACCTTTTAAATAGTTGTGATGTTTATATCTAGTATTTCACCCTTCCGCTCAGACAAGTTTTGTCACATTACGACATCTGCTACAAGAGTTCATACCCCGATGAGGTCAGCACTCCGTAGTAACAATTTGAATGACTCGCCACTTAACATTTGCGTGACAAACCTATAGCTGTTAGGCATTAATCACCGAAGCAGCCAGAATTAAACTACGGATCAGTGGCATAGGTAGCCAATTGCTGAGTGTTTGAAAACTTTATACTCCTGTTGCCACTTTGACATATTTCGAATCTGTAGGGACACATTCTCAGCAGAATGAAGGAAGCGTGCTGTGTTGCACGTGCAGGAAATGCGGGAGAGCACGGTTCCCTTGTCACCAGAAAAACCAATAATGGGGAAGAAGAGGTATGAGTCAGATCACCTAAAAGCAACAGATATCTTTTTATTTAAAAAAAACACATTTGGAAAAAAGGCTGAACCAAGATTTCAAGATTGTCTACGGGACCGTCAGATGGTCTCCTCGAGGAGACGTGGCTTGGTCACAGTCCTCAGAACAGACCAATGCTTTACACAAAAATATACCCGTACTCACATAGATGATCAGGAAGCTTTCCTCGACTGTCATCACCTGACGCATTGTGTACTTATCAGGACGATCCTGGCCTACGTAACACTTACACAATGTTTCAATTAGCAGTTTAGTAACAATGATTCAGAAACGATGCTGCAGTGGGGATGAGCAAGCGACGCTTCAAAAAGCACTTGTGGTGACAGCCACTCGACCACACCCTCTCCCATTCTAGGAATACCTAACAACTTGGGCGAAATAGTCCTGGCACACTCACGTTAAAGAAATGCAACTCGCCGTCAGGAGCAGGGGGATATCGAGTGCACAAACGTGTCGGCGCTGGCAGGTGTTAGAATTACCCAGACTATATAAGACATGTTGCAATTGCACATTCTCAAAAAGGCATTTGTTACAGTACAGAGCATGGGAATATTTGTTTACAATGTAACGATTAGGGCAGTTATTGAGGTGTGGCCTTTAATTAACTAGTTAAAGAGCAGTTGATGACAATGATAAACGGGTATCAATCATTTAGCGTCCATAAATGTCAAAACTTCTCGCAGACATTTATTCTTGCAACGGTTACCAATTTGTTTATTGCGCAATTACTCTTGTGTCTGTTTGGTGACCGTCAATTCTCTGCTTTTCGGGCGCATGTTCTAAGAAAACCGTCACACTTGCATCTTCCCTGGCATTAGAGGTCTGCGTAAGTAGAGGGCACACTTGCACTATCACATGCAGAGTTTAGGCTGCCGCAAGGTTGTGCAAATTTGCCTTTCCAAGTTACAGCATCGTAAATTTTATAGAGCACTCACGTTATCCATAAATGCCATCAATTCCTATTCAATCTCTGAAACAGGCAAGTGCTGCAATAAAAAGACCAAGAAGAACAATGATATTTTTTTACAACAGGCAATATGCGCGTAAGTTATACCATCGAAGGTGCTGGTATACACCCTTCATCGAGAAACTCCGTTTCTCGCGTGTTCTTTGCAGTTGGAGCTAGTGACGTAAGAACAAAATACTGGCGCACAGGAACTACCTGAATCCGCAAATCAACAACTTAAACGGGACTGGCGATGTGGCAGGACGGTTCCAGCTCTTCTGCGGTAGGTTTGCATCGACAAGAAAAATATACTTCTACTCGAAGAACGTCCAGCTTATATCGTCTGCGTACAAGAGAAACATTGCTTCGCTTTTCTTTACCTGCACCCTCACTGCCAACCGCCAGATTTTAGAGTGAAAGCTCTGGAGTGGCATTTGTTGAATGGGCTTCGCCTCGCAGTCAATTTGCGCCTCGTGAGCGCAATTGTGAAAGGTGTGACGTTACGCAATGATATCTGGTGGGGACCGGTGTCCTTGCGGCACAAGTTTAGAGCTTCGCTGCTTCATTACCACTTGGCTGCACTATTGCTTAGCGGTGCTTTACCTATGTGTTTGACAAATTTAAACGTTGACAAATTTAAATATTGCAGCCGCCCGGTATAGAACCCTAAAAATACTTTGTCGATACAAATGTCTCGTTCAAGAATCCCTGTCTCTTTACGTCTGTGTGCTTGGCACTTGTTCTCCACCTCCCTAGGCTATGCTTTCTCTAAATTGCTTTGGCCTCGTTACGACACCTTGCCCTATAAGAGCCTCGACTATTAAAACCGTTACTGTTAAAACCAGGTGGAAACACTCATTTTACACGATATTCTGTGCTGGTGCCTAACGCTTTGGAATCTTTTCTACAAAGCACTACTTTTGAAACACATATTCATGGTCTGAACTGTCCACTTTTAGTGGATACAGGTAGGTTTAAAACTCTATGTGCTCCTCAATTACCGTCCATTATGCAATATTTCTGCACCTGCGAACTCTCGTGTTGTAGAGGGCGCCGGCGGTGGCTTGACTCCGAAAAGACCGGATATCTGCCATTCGTGCTGCAATTGCCGCTAACTCAAGATTGTTACATTGGTGGTACTCGTCCCATGCCTGAGTGATTGGCAGTAGCTTATTTGCAGGCTTTGCAGCGTCATATTTAGTGTGCTTCGGCTGGTTTTTTCGTCAGGGTTCCTGCCTACCAGAAACATCACCAACTCTGGTGTTCTACTATGTCAGCTGCGTAACGCCTGTCGTAAAAATACACCAATCTTACCGCTAATCATTAGTTTCTCAAAAAGGTGATTGCTCAGTTGTAACATATGCTACTGGGCCGTTATCTTGGAAATTGATCTCCAGTTTTAGAAGTAAGAGCTGAAAACAATACATGGTACATTATGTCTTGAAGATTGTTCCTTCTGAAAAAGATCTTCCAACAAGACGGCCTCGTATTCGGAGGCATCGGCCGAGATGCTAACAATATTGAGCATCTTGAGGCAATTAAAAGCAAAAAACAACAACAATACATTTAAAGTGTATGCAAAAAACTGCCACATAGATACCCACATCGAAAAGTCACGTAATCAACTGCCATCTTGATACCTTTTCCGACATTCTTTTTGCTTTAGGGGCCGCAGTTTGTGCTACAAGTTCGCCGCTGCGCATTACAAAACTTCGAAGATGTGTCTTCTTTGGGGCAGTGATATTGTGTGTCTGGGATAAGTGTTAATGAAAATGTGCAGAAGGAATGTTCAGTTACTGTTTTTTCTAAGTGAAGCTGTGGGCCCAAGTTTGTTTTTCTTGGAAATAAAAAGAACATGGCAGCTGTGGCATTTTTTACTTTAACAGAGGCATTTCAGCAAAACAACAAAGATGGGTGCTTGCCGGGGTACATCTACCTAAAATGTCAAGGTTGGGTTTCTTCTTGACGTATGGCTTCAGTCATTTGGCCTGCAAATATGAAACTTTGAACTTTTGCGCACATAAAATATAGCAAAAAAGAATTGGCTGTAATGCCTTGGGTGATTTATAAGAAAATATCTACAATAATTGGTATTTTCATGACGCCGCTACAACCGTTATATAAAAAAACTGTCTTCCTAAAATTGAACCGATCAACTTGTACCGATTTTTAAAGGCGTCGTGCAATTTTCTATCTATTTTCGACACACCACCAAAGTCTTTCGGATAACCCCGGTATATTTTACCCTGAAGTTGTCCCTACTCTGTACAGAAATGCCTGCGCGGATGCGATGTAAAGTCAAACCCGTTTATAGGGAACTGCAATATGGACCGGGATTGGTTCGATATATCCAAATAGTTAGATATAGCCGAACCCGCCTATACCGAGCTTGTTGTTACGAGCTCGCGATCAGCGGGAGCCCCCCCCCCCTCCCGCCACCCCAACTCCGCAATCTCTGCCTGCAGAAACAAATACAGTAAATTAGCCATTACCATACACAAATCAACCATTTGTTGCATGTAATAAAGCCACTTTCCGCCTTAACAGACTAATTTGCAAAAGAGCGAAGATTTTTGTTTTCACTTTCTTTTTGGCGGATTCAACTAGCATAACATTCTCTACACGAAACATTGTTTGCACCAGTTCGAGTCCGCGTCCTCTAAAGTCTAAAAAGCATTGACGGAGCACATCGACTGCCGAAAGCGAAGCGTTGGACGGCTTTTACTCGCGACATCATCAGGAACGTTGGCGAGGTCTTCCCGGAACATTACCTTTTTTCTCTTTTTTCCCCCACAGTTCACCGATGCTAGTGTTTGGTCCGAGAGAGAGAGAGAGAAAAAATTCTTTAATGAGACCGAAGAGTTCAACCCTCCATAATGCTGGGCTTGCTACTTCAGATGTTTGGTGAACATGTGATAAGGGTGATATGCTTACATCAATAATACAAATAAGAAAAAAAAACGAAAGAAACTCCACCAGACAGGCACATGAACATACATAAAAAAAAGAAAAAAAGTCACAGGCTGGAGTTGAGTCCACCCCTCACCGCCCCGTCTTCGCTTTTCCAGGGGCCGAAAAAGTCCTCCATGCTGACAGTTGTCGCTTTTATAAACTTTGCGCTGTCGTGCGCGCCGAGTTAAAACGTGTACAAACGCAGAACAGGTGTTCAGTGTCTTCTCGTACCCCACAAAGCGTACACAAAGGGTTTGCCATCAGACCGATTTGGTGAAGAAAGGTTATGACTCGCTGAGTGGGCGGGTTCCGTCGTGAGTCCCGCGCGTCGGAAAACAGTTACGGGAAGTGTCGGGTGCCACGTCGCTCCGTGCAAGGCGCAACGTCTCAGTCGCGGCTCTTCCTCCGTGGTCGCGGGAAACCCACATCTCAATCGACGCTCCGAGACACCGCATTTCCATGGCCATTTTAGCCGCGCAGAGTTCGATATATCAGATGTGAACTTCGTTATAAGGTATATCTTTCCCATGTATTTTCGTAACTGAAATATTTTTGTTCGATATATAGCATAATTCGCTCTACCCGGGTTCGTTATAGCCAGGTTTGACTGTATAGATTATTTATAGATGCAAGATAAATACTTACAACAGCGTCGGTTCATACTCTCCTGTACCGCTGTAATAACAGGATACATTTTCTTTTGCACAACCAATGACTTGCATGTTTTTCACAATGCTTCTAACAACCTCACACGAACTTGTTTTACCACACATCTCAACGACGTCCACAAAGAAGCTAGTACTTACGACAAAAATGCATTACGGCTAGACAGTGGTGGCAGAGCAGGAGTGATGGCATCAGCATTTTATAGTATCTTTCCTCCAGGCGTTACTACTTATCTGCATTCAAAAACACCTTGCTTTTGGGGGCCACATGCATAATCAAGATATTAAAAAGACACCTCCGTTTCTATTGTATGAGACCAGCTTACTTTTAGCAGCATTCTTTTTTCAGAAGTGCTTTAAATACAGTATTTTAAACGTCTGAATCGCTGCAGAACAACGCGTGCTACGTACTTCCTGATACCATGCACGGACCTTAAATTGTTGTACATAAACAGTTTAGTCTTTGCACTGCCAAATATACATAACACTTCGGAGTAGTAGCGGTCCTATACTTTGTCTATCCATCGTCTATAGGATCCACTCAACGACTACTGCGCTTACGTGTCCAAGAAGGATAACCATTTTCTCAAAATTTTCAGCACATGTTTACCTTGTTTACCCTTGTAATTGACGGTGCTTTACTTTTATACAGATGACCTACGCTAGCTTGGGGATGCCACCCAAGCAGGTTGTCCTGAAGGTGTCTTAGGAGCTCAAGCCACTCCCCCCCCCATCTGTTATCAAAAGTATACGGCTGCTGATTCATGGTCTTCACATAGGTAAACAAATCGTGGATCTAAAAAACAGGTTGGGCGGTTCTAATGAACGGGGATAAATACCACTGCGAAGATTTGCCGCAAGGTGTGAACCATCATACAATGCTAAGATTATACTGTAGAAAAAGAGGTAGAGGAATAAAGAGAAGAAGAAGAAACTGCTCGGAACGGTGGCCTGCTGCCTCTCTGCTTCTCTTCGCCCGCCCCTTTCTTAACATTTGGTGCCGAAAACCCCGTGCGGCAACGATTGACTTCAACGCACGACCTCAAGGGCCCGTCTTTCATCTGCTCCGCCCCTTCGCGCTGCGAGTGGGGGAGGAATCGTTTAACGAAGTGGTCCTGGAACGTCACGGCTGGGGGGACGATTAGGTGCAGCCTACCGCGTAATGGAGCGACTGAAGAGCAAGATTTCTCCGCGAAGAGCCAAGAATACGGGGCTTATAAAGGAAGCTCGCTCGTTGCTCGACGCTAGATTTCAAGATATCGCCAAGCTCACGGGCTTGCAAGATCGACTCATGGCCAACCACGCCGAGCTCTTGAAGATCAGCGAGGAGCTCGAGGCCTTCCTTACGGCGGAGGAACAAGACATCGAGTATCAAGCGGCCGAGGAATACAATGATAGGACCCTCGACACGTTGGCGGAAATTCGATGCAAGATCGACTTTCTTGAACGAGCCGCTCAGAACGCCCCACATTCGCCGGCTGTTAACGAAATGGTCCCGTTCAGACAGGAAAGTGCGGCCACGACCTCGGGACCACGGCTTCCGCCGCTGGACGTACCGGTCTTTCGAGGTGAGCTTCAGCTTTGGACGGGTTTCTGGGAGCAGTTCGAGCAAACCATCCACAACAACAACGCTCTGACGCCCACGTCGAAGTTTTATTATCTGCGCCGTTACGTGATGGGGGAGGCGGCTGCAGCAATCGCAGGCTTACCGACCACAGACGCCTGTTATGCGGATGCTATAGAAATCCTCAAGCAGCGATACCGGAACAAGCGAAGGATTCAGCAGCAGCATCTTTCCGCACTGAGGAATCTGTCGCCTGTAAAATCGTCTGCTGACATACGGGGGCTCAGGCAGCTCTACGATGCGGTGCAGCTGCATAGCCACTGCTTAAACTCTCTGAAGGTGCCCACCTGCAGCTTCTCTGCCATGCTCGTAGATATATTGCAGCACGCGCTCCCACACGATATTGTGCTGAATTTTACTAAAGAGAAGCGGCATCGAGACCTGACCTCCTCCCCAGGGTACGGCCCTCCTCCAGCCAATTCATCGGGAGAGCTGAACCCTTTTCCCAGCAGACGAGGCACTCCCAGCCCGCTCATTGGCAGTGACAGCTGAAGCGAACGATGAATTGAAAGAGCTGCTCACCTTTGTGAGGATGGAGCTAGAGAGCCGCGAGCAGTGCTGCGAGTTGCCCCAGCGACAAGTTGCTGGCAACCGACCAGAGAAGCAGCGAAGTTGCCCCTTCACGGCGTCGGCATTACACGTCACTGCCCGCAAAGACCGAAAGGAGGAGTGCTTCTTTTGCCATTCCCAGAAGCACAGCACGCGTTCATGCACCGCCTACCTCTCGCTGGCTACTAAGAAAGAGCATCTCGCAAGGGACAGAAGATGTTTTAGGTGCACGACCAAGGGTCAGCAAGCGAGAAACTGCAGGGCCAGATTGAGTTGCGCGTCGTGCCACGGGAGGCATGCAACCACCATGTGCGACCCTTCGTTCAAAGGCAATAATGAAACCGAGGGCGCACCGGGAAGAACGGTCTGCGTATCGGCCCCGGTTCAAGCGTCTGGAGAGAGCAGCAACGAACAGTCGAACGATCGTTCTAAAGACAATGGGGTGTTCCTTCAGACGTTCCGAGCATGGTTGAGCCACGACGGGAGGAGCCGACTCGTTCGAGGTATACTCGACGGCGGAAGCCAGAGGTCGTTCATCACCGAAGACCTCGCAACCAAGCTGCGTTTGAAGATTGTGAACGAGACGACGGTCGCATTCAACACGTTCGGCAGTGCTTCTACTCCGTGTGCGCAGAAGCGAAAAGTCGTTCAAGTTCCCCTTCGGAGCCAACACGCTACAGATGTCCACTCCATCGAAGCGATAGTGGTACCTTTCATCTGCCAAGATGTATCAGCACCATCAGCTGACATCTCTTTCGTAGAAGATCTGCGAAGGCAGGGCAAGGTCTTTGCTGACCAGCAGATGTTCATAGGAGTAGATTCAGAGCCCGGCCTCGGTCTGCTCATTGGATCCGACTACCTTTGGCGTTTGCTAACCGGAGAAGTTATTCGGAGCCCGGATATCGAAGGCCTGGCGGCGATAAACACTATTTTTGGGTGGACGCTTCAAGGTCCGTCTCGGCAGAAGGCATTCCTAGATGGGGGAACTCACCTCATGGTCTGCGTTCTGAGGGTGAGCAGCGTCACGGAGGACGAATCCGCGTCAGAGCTCTTGCAGGCTTTCTGGCAACTGGACTCAATGGGCATAGCGGACTCGAGCGAACAATCTACTGATTGCCTGGTACAGTTTAAACAAACAATTCAGAAGAACAACGGAAGGTACACTGTTGCACTCCCCTGGAAAGAAGGCTGGAAGAATTCCTTGACGGACAATCGTGACATCGCACTCAACCGGCTGCAGAGATTAGTAAAGCGACTTTCTCACCAAGAAGGGCTGCTACAGAGGTACAACACAGTGATCAGGCAGTACTTGTTGCTCAACCATGCTGAAGTCGTACCCAAAGTAGTTCCTGACGATCGGGTGGTTTACTACATGCCGCATCGCGAGGTCGTGCGCGAGGAGTCACTGACAACCAAGCTGCGAGTTGTTTTTGACGCGTCCTCGCATTCACAAGGTGTACCATCCCTCAATGACTGTCTCGACAAAGGAACGAACCTCAACCCAGAGTTACTTCAGGTTCTGCTGCGGTTCAGGTGGTATCCCATGGCTATAAACTCGGACATAGAAAAGGCATTCCTTCAAATCGAAGTGCAAGAAACGGATCGGGACGCTTTCAGATTTCTCTGGTTTGAGAACATTCCCACCAGTTCCACGGAAAAGATGGTCGAATGGACAATGACGAGAGTGCCATTCGGCTCAACCTCAAGTCCCTTTCTGCTCATGGCCACTATCCACCATCATCTGGATACGGTGAGCGAGGACGACCATGACTTCGCCAGAAAACTGAAGAAGTCGTTTTACGTGGATGACTTACTCATAGGAGCGGACACATACAACGAAGGATTGGACGTTTACGAGAGATCAAAATCTATAATGAGTAAAGCTGCTATGAATCTTCGTAAATGGAAAACTAATAACAAGCAGCTTCAGAAGGTTTTTGACCAGAAAGAGGAAAACGTTGACGGAGCATCAACTTCTGGGACCGTGCTGGGAATGCTTTGGAATACAGAGCATGATTGTTTTGACTTATCGCCCAAAGCAGTAACCCAGTACTTGGCTTCGGTCACATCTAACTCGAAGCGTTCTTTGCTGAAGACGGTGGCCAGGATGTTCGATCCACTTGGAGTTCTTGCGCCATTTACTGTCACAGCTAAGATCCTGTTTCAACAATTGTGAATGAGGCAGGTGTCATGGGATGCTGAGCTACCCACCGATGTAGCTATGTTGTGGAAAGCCTGGTGCGCCGATTTACTCCAGCTGGTTTTGATTAGGATCCCACGGTGCGTGAGACATGGGCTTGACACAGTAGTGAAAGCTGCTGACATTCATGTTTTCGTAGACGCCAGCTTGAAAGCATATGGAGCGTGCGCATACCTCAAGGCTTCAGACACCAATGATCATGTTGTCACTTCCTTGATTATGGCCAAATCTCGAGTGGCACCGATGAAAGCCTTGACTCTTCCGAAACTGGAACTGATGGGCGCAGTGGTAGGAACGAGAATGGTGAAATACCTGCGAACATCGTGGGATACGTTGTCGCTGAGCGTTGTCATGTGGACGGATTCTACAACCGTACTCAACTGGATCCGAGGGCATCTGAACAAACAAAACCAGTTTGTCCGGAACCGAATACTTGAAATTACAACTGTAACCAAACCAGAGGACTGGATATATTGCCCAGGTGAAGATAACCCTGCAGATTTGTTGACGAGAGGTGTGTCGGCGACTACTCTACGTGAGAGTCGAATATGGTGGAGAGGCCCAGAATGGCTGCCGAAACCGCGTTCTGACTGGCCTACTGACCCAAGCAGATTGAAAGACGCTTGCGGGGAGCAGATGGTGCCCCCACAGCCGGGTGATAAGGTCTCTCAGTTTGCACGGGTGCTTCTTCAGACACAGGGAAAGTCAGAGCCCATTTTATGCCTCGAGAGATTTAGCAGTCTGCAAAAGCTGCTGCGTACCACAGCACAGGTCTTCAGGTTCATGGAACGTTGTCGACGTACGCAAAGGTCGTTTCCTGCGTCGATCACCGCCGAGGAGATGGACAGGGCCGAGATTTTCTGGATACGGCATACCCAAAATGAAGTTTTCGACCGAGAGATCGGGCAACTTCGATGTGGCCATTGTGTCGACAAACAATCTGTCCTGCATAACCTCCACCCATTTTTCGACAACAACCGAGTTCTTCGTCTAAGTGGTCGTCTTCAGGGAATGAAAGCTGCCTACGAGGAAAAGCATCCGGTCGTACTACCCAAGCGGCATGCCTTCACAAGGTTAATGGTTGTTGAAGCCCACTGTCGTGTATTTCATGGTGGCGTAGCGAGCACTATGGCCCAGTTACGTCAACGTTTTTGGGTTATTCATGCTCGGCAGGAGGCGAAGAAGGTGATTCGGGCTTGCTTCCTCTGTAAACGATTCAGCAGCAGACCTGTTAACGTACAACATGCTCCGCTGCCTGAGGACAGACTACTGGCTTCCAAACCATTTGAGGTAACTGTACTCGACTTCGCCGGTCCACTTTACGTGAAAAACACCCCGGGCGCAACTACTTCAAAGACTTATGTATTGCTGTTCACGTGCTGTACCACAAGAGCTGTGCACCTGGAGTTAACAACCGGACTCTCTTCGGACGCTTTCCTTCTCGCTTTTCGTCGGTTCCTGGCGCGCCGAGGGGTACCGTGCACTTTGTACTCCGACAACGCGCTCGCATTCAGAAGAGCTTCAAGAGATATCAAAGAGGCACGGAGGATAATGGGCCCCTCTCCATTATCCTCATTTCTCGCCACCAACCGGATTAAGTGGAAATTCATAGTCCCAGCAGCGCCATGGTGGGGAGGTTGGTGGGAGAGGCGGATTCGCTCCGTAAAGTCAGCCTTGCGGAAGGTGCTTGGAAAGACGAGCCTGAGCGCAGAGGAGCTGACCACGCTTCTTACAGAAGTAGAAGCTGTCATCAATTCAAGGCCTCTTATACGTACACCAGTGCGGAGGAGCCCTCGCCTATATGCCCTGCGCACTTTCTCGTTGGAACTTCCTTGCTGAGCATACCTGGCCCAGGCAATGAGGACGATTCCTACATCAACCAGGTGACACGTGAAACCACAATTAGCAAGCTTCGGTACCGGCAGAAGCTTTTGGACCACTTGTGGAATCGCTGGAGAAGAGAGTATATCCTTGAGCTGAGGTCCTTTCATCATCATCCAAGTGCGTCCAACCGAAGTTTACAAGTTGGGGACGTGGTCTTGGTGGAGGCAACTGGCACCCCCAGGAGCCTTTGGTTGCTGGGCCGTGTTACAGAAGTTTTTCCTGGACGAGACGGGCTCACTCGGGCCTGTAGCTTGAAGACTCAGGATGGGAAGATAATTATGAGACCGGTGCAGACACTTCATTTCCTAGAAATGGGACCTCCATCTTCTGGTGGGGGGAGAATGTAGAAAAAGAGGTAGAGGAATAAAGAGAAGAAGAAGAAACTGCTCGGAACGGTGGCCTGCTGCCTCTCTGCTTCTCTTCGCCCGCCCCTTTCTTAACATATACAATAGGCTATTTTCCACATTTTAATTATTTTGATCACTTTAATTATACATCATATGTCTACCACTGCATATTTTTGGTGGCGATAGAGAAGTAAAAATTATTTCCATCACATAATCTTATCCCCAAATTAGGTTGTATCACGTTTGAAGGCGTATGCAAGTGGAGGTCGATTGCCACACAGAGAATGCGATTGCTGTTCCCTAAGCAAATTAGGTTATATTCGAAACTATAGCATTATGAAGGTTGTCTGAAGATACTTTGTGTTTGAAAAAATAAAATTTCATTCATGATATTTGGTAACGCTTGTGCAGACTTCGTTAAACATCTATTAGTTTTTCACAGCAAAAAGGCAATAATTTCGTCAACAACAAAACCAGAAAAAAGGCCCATCTCCCCGCGAGGGGGACTCGAGTAAATGCGTCGCATAGGGGGTGGGTGTATAGCGTTAACGTTTAGTGTTTGGGGAGTTGGTGGTAGTGAATGCGTTGTATCAGCAGCTTCTTGACGTAGTTTGAGTTATTCAAGTATATAAGGCGCGTTCGTAGCCTTTCATTCTGTGTCGGTTTTGTGGCGCAGTGTGAAGAGCACCAAGTACCTCGCGTTCTGCCCACAAGTAGTGAATGCGTTGTATCTGTAGCTTCTTGACGTAGTTTGAATGAGTCAAGGATATAAGGCGCGTTCGTAGCCTTTCATTCTGTGTCGGTTTTGTGGCGCAGTGGGAAGAGCACCAAGTACCTCGCGTTCTGCCCACATGTAGTGAATGCGTTCTATCAGCAGCTTCTTGACGTAGTTTGAATGAATCAAGCATATAAGGCGCGTTCGTAGCCTTCCATTCTGTGTCGGCTTTGTGGCGCAGTGGGTAGAGCACCATGTACCTTGCGTTCCGCCCGCAGGGTCGTGCGATCGAAACCAGGCGCCGGTAAGTATTATTTTTTGTATAGTGTAGGAGGAGGGGTGCGGACCTGTTGTTGAGAGCGAGGATGGTAGCGTGATGCGGGAGAGGAGGAGTGGGGGAGAGGGCGCACCTGGAACGGCTGCTGCGGACGCCGAGGCACACCGACAACGCCGGGTGACATCGTATTTTAAAGAAGTGCTCTGCATTTAAAACAAACAATTAGGATTTTCATTGCCGGTAATTCTCTTGAACACACCATCAGCTTCAAAACCTTTCGAAAGGGTGTGGTTTTTTGAATGGCCACTTCGTGGGGAACACACCTTAGACTTTAGTTTGCCGTGAATTTTAAATGTTTTCAGTGTCTTTGAACATTGGTACGGTGATACCGGTAAGTTGGTTACGGGCAGAAGGTGCCCCCTTACAAGCAGCCAATTTGATGCATCAAACAGATATTGCCATGAAATATGCACGGTGTTTGCTTCAGTATAATTTGGTTTTCCCGACTGACCACGCCACCTATGTTATGTGTGTTACCCGTGGGCCAAGGAAAGCGCATGCTCCATTCTTTATGACACGCGTGTTATCTCCTTTAGGATGAGTGTGCCGAACTAACATCACCAGCCACGAATAATCTTCTTTCAGATTATGTGTTCTGCATGCAATTAGACGCTTCCAGAAGCCCTCTCAAAGAAAGATAAATGACCGCAGAGCAGACGTCACGGCATTTGACTGGACAACACACCAGCACAAGTTCGCTGCAATAGACGTGTTTTCCCTTCAAGATAACGGCATCACCTCTGGCTCCGTGACAATATTATTTCCAAGACATTTTATATTATTGCTTTTTTTCTGTCAGTCTAATTTGTGCTTTCTCATTTAAAGGTAATTACGACATATATGCAAGCTGCTTTTTTTTATAAAAGCGCTGCCAACATCCCGCCGCTCTGAGTCCTTGTATTTTCAACTTGACTAAATAATTTTCAACCTTTGGCTAGTCATCAGAATTCCTCACTATCCGCGTTGCTGACTGCCCGCGTTTCTGCCTCCTGCTACCACAGCCCAAACTTCTAATACATGCTATACTGAGGAAAGTTTTTATGCTTAGCCTCAACAACACGTTCGAAGATACTATTTCGCAGTGCATTTCCAAGCATCATCGCGACGGCAGCATTAGGCTTTCTTATGTCACGTTTTGCTCCAATTTTGCTTGCCTAACACCACTAGATAATTATGTTTCCATTTCCCTGTGTCTAATGACCAAGGTTACCTTTAAAACCATTGTTCTTCCTCAGTTGAAAGTATCACTTGCTATGCTTGTAAGGACAATGGCTACGTGAACAATAATTCGTATATAGCCCGAGAAGTGCTCTCAGCACACCGCTAACAAAACATCTCTGTATAATTAAGGTATCTCCCATCCGAAATTTATTTCCGCGTTCTTCGCTCTTATGGGAACCCATTGTGTGTCCTTCTACTCGCTAACAAGCATAGGTCCCGCTCCTTTATCCCTTTATTGCAAGAAGGGTGCCGAAACATCCTGAAGGAATAAATTGTATGCTAGCACCCACACAATTAAACGCAAATGAGACCCTTTTTTTTACATCACCGTCCTGAAGCCTTAACAGGTGCGTGATCTATAGACACCTCATCGGTTTTATAACCGGTTTGGCGCACTACACCTTCCGAAGGGGAGTTAGCTGACGGAATTTAAGGAGCGTCGCGAGGAAGAATTTTGAACGTTACTGCATCAAAAGTTAATTTACGAGTGCGTGTCCTAGTTCTCGAGGAGCCCCAGGACCACGCTCGGATATTGGCTTACCCTACTGCCTATTACCAAAGAGTCATTACGTCTTTCGCGCACCTCGAAATTTTGAAATGAACCTTGTGCGTGTGTTGTTGTCTTTGCGTTCCTATGTAAGCATTGTGCGCATAGTTCGTGGAAAACGCTTAGTTGTTCTTGCCCATGGGGACGTGGTCTACCATGATGTTATCCAGCTCCGTGTCTGTGGATTCTAAAATAAGACATACATAAAATGGAGGCTCGAACAAGGGCAATTGTTTCCTTCATTAAACTTCGTTCTTCAAGTTTCGGAGATTTTGTAGAACCGCTTTCTTTTTTAAACAGTCCCAAATGTTCTCGCTTCTCAATGAAGTATAAGAGATTATTTTCAATATCCCTGATGCTTTAATGTTTCCGTCATATATTTCAAAGTGCCTGAGCAACCCCTATGCATCATTATTTATGAACCTGCAGAGTCCTAAGGCCCTGCTTTGTTATACAAGTTTCGAAGATTAAAGAATGATCCCACTACGAGAGGGGCCTCATTTCGTAGTACACGCTCATCTGCGTCGCGATAAACCCCCAAAAAACTTTCTATGGTTTGTGGTAGGCAAAGTCCGTCCAAACCTGCTTTAGGATATTTTGCGGACATAAGAATAAGAGCATAACAAACATTTTAAGAGACACTTCTCGCGCAGTGTTTTCGAAGCCTTGTGGTGCTCATGTTATTCGGTAGGGGGCTACGTAATTCTTTGCTCTGGCCTTTGGACTGACGTGTGTCTCGGGCACCACCGGCTTTATAAATACTGACCTGCGCATATGCACCAATTTGGCGAGCCCAGTTTTATTGCTTTTGCGTTTTTTTCCGGCGCGACTTCACCATCTGGCGTTGCATTTATTCGTCATTTGTCTGGAGTATACGTGCACAACTTCTGTAGGATTGGAGGTGGGCTCAAATAAATTGTTTAACGCGAAATGGTCACTTGTCTAGGAATGTAAAAGCACTCAGCCGGGCGGCGTCCATCCGACGTGAACGCACCCGGATGCACTCCTCAAAATACCTGTCCACAACTGCTAACCTATAACGAAGCGTATTACGGTGCTCCAGAAGTTTGAAAAATGCGTACATACAAAAGAATGAAACCCCTAAACATATTCAGCGCGTTTTCGTCTATAGCACGGAACAGAGAATATGAACAGGAAGGAGCACTTTGCCCGCAAGGTTTCATAGAGTGCATGTAAAGAGGAAGGCAAAATAAGAAAAGACACTCGGTGCGCTGTCAATACCCATTGGCTTACGACACAAGGCGCAAGTATAAAACAAAAAAAAACACCCAGCGTACTTAAGCTATGTCGAGAGAATATAGGATCATAATGAATTATCCCTTCTTAAAAATAGCTACAGTGAGTCTGATGCCGAAGTGGTTGGTTAATTCGACTTAGGCAGGATGTTCGGCAAGAAACATATCCAAACAAAGGATAACCTTTGCAGAAATATGTGTCGAAAGATCCTGCCGTACATATGCATCTTACGTTCAGTGAACATATCGCACGCGCTCGTGTTTGTTGCACAGAACAGCCCTTTTGGAGTGTATATACAAATTCTATCCTTTCGTCTGAAATGTGTACGTGAATAGATGAGCTTCAGCCCAAGCGAAAGCTCGTCGATGTAAAGCAAAACCCCACAAAGATTCTCATTTCTAAAACAACAATATTGCCCGAAAAAAAAGTTCCCCTCGAGCAGGCGGATATGGTAACAGTGTGGTCTTCTTGTATATGTTGAAGATCGCATAAATTGGAAACATTCCCACAGTTAACCGCGAATTCTCATTCATGTTATATTACCTGCTACGTGGTACAATCAGAATTTTAGGTATGACTGCTATTTTTATTCGAGCCTTCTCAGGCCTGACTATGAGTGAAGCGAAAGTGGCGTTTTTGGAAATTAAATGTAGCCTGGTCTGAGGGAGGGCGCTGTTCGTACACGGTAATTTTTTTGGACGCTGGCTGCCATTGTCGCCAGCGGCGATGGGCAGGTTGCTATCTGTAAAGCCGGTCATGGTGTTGAGCTGATTTTCTTTGGTCTCTTCATACCGTACCCATCACAAAATCTCGGTGCCCGATTTGGAATCCCTGACCTCGTCTAAGCTTGCTGATCTTTTGAACAGCAATAAATCTATCGAGAACGTTCGAAGTGTCCGAATACTCATATGCTTGCGTTCATGAGCTGAAAGGAACGATCAGCACGGCCTAATGCGCTCTAACAGCGGTGTTTAGTTTTTTTGCCCTTTTTACTTAGGCTTTGGTACGGGAGAGGCGACAAAATATTCTCTAATGAATAAACACCTCTCTCATCTGCAAGACATCCCCTATTCCAGGCAGCTGTGCCTGCATGTGATTGCAGACAACCTACAAATAACTGGGTTGCAGGGAATACTGATCTACCCTATTGTTAGGTTAGCCACTCAGTTATTCTCAAGGGTCAGCCCAAAATATCTTATGGCAACCTTTAATTAAGCAAGGACGTCGTTCATATAGACTTTTTATGTATTCGTGACCTGATTTTTTATCATTACTCAAAACAGGAGCCCCGATTTCTCCGATAACCAGGTCCCATTTGCTTTCTAAGCGTAGCTCTGGAAATCAAGCGGAGCCTTTTAGATTTACCTTTTGGTATGCCCCACTGACTCTGTTTTTATAGTGCTTAGAGTACATGGATAATGTACACTTTGCAACGAGGCGTTTGTTTGTACGCCACCAGCAAAAGCACAAGGCAAACGATAGAATATTTGCTTCAGTAAAAGCTTAGTAAAAACTCACGTCAAGAATCAGATTCCGTTAATTTATGTGAAAGGACTAGAGCTGTAGTTTGCTTCTAATAATAAAAGGTCTAGTGTATTATAAAATTATTTTAATTGGACTCTGGATAGAAGGACGAACCCACAAAAGCTGGGTGGCAATCTATGGACGTTTACACTGCTGTGCCCAGAATACCACCGTCCTTCTCACGGTGCGCGCTTGAGCTCTGCTTTTTCGCATAACCCCCCTCATAGTGCCATTTGCTGCAAAAGGGACATTCACTCTCCCTGTAAGCCCATTTCCCACTTACCACCTTCAATAAATGGAAGAGTTTAGACCGGTCATTTACAAACATAGCCAGTCTCTTTTTCCTTACATTATTCTCAGCTAAAACTCAGGATTTTACGAGCACTTTTTTGCGGTTGCTCTGGAGTTTGGGGTTGCTTTCGCTTGCCTAATAAACCTTCGCTTTAATGGGTAGGTTAACAAGTCGCTGCAAATATTGTCTTTTTTTCTACATTACAAGCCCCCCTCCTAATGACCACTTTGGTTGAAAGGCGAAGTTTTCTTGAGTGCAAAAATAAAACAAATCGCGAAATAAAACTTTCACAGCGACTGCACTTAAAGCAAAGCACTCAAAGCAAAAGCACCAAGGACGCAAGTTCTAATTGCGCGAACCACAGTGCCAACCGACGACGGCAAACGAATCACCCACGAGTATACTGAGCAGCGTCTACACCTGGTTGATATCGTTGTACCGTCGCGGTCGTCCAATTTTCAAATTGCTAAACACTGAAGGCAACTTACACATTAGGTCAGCCAAAGTAAAAACCCTACGCCCACGCAACAAACCAAAAGCGAATGCTGAGCAACCCGAGTGTGGTCATAAAGCACTGGAGTAGACGTCGGCTTCATAATCTGACAAACTCAGTTTTAATTTTACATGGTTAGTGTTTTAACCGCAGAACTGTGTATCCTTTTACGTACGCCATTGAGCGTTACCAGAAAACTGAATCCAGCCAATCGGAAATGAACGTTCGCCTCATGAGGAGCGCTCAAAGTCGACCAGGCTTGGCGTAGAAAAATAAAGAGAACTAATCAACGCGTGACGTGATTGGGCGCGTAGGGTACATAAGCCAGCAGCGCGAAAAGGAGAGGAGGGGCAAGAAATGCGGACGCGGAAGGAGCACGTGAGGTTCAAGGAACGAACCAGGGAGACCCGGCCAGGCCAAGGACTACTGCGGTTCAGGTACCACGTGATAAAGGTGTTTGTGAAGTCCGAAGCGACGTCCTAATCGCGCCAACATTCTGGGCATTGGTGGATCCAGCACCGATGACCTTAAACGTGTGACCAGCGTCTACGCTGGGAAGACGTTTGCTGCAACGGCACCGCAAGGCTATGTTCAGCCTACCCCTAGGGGCTGCTGGCTGTCGCGGCTACAACGACGGTAACCGACAAGGAACCACTTCCGGTCACATGCTGTCAACGTCGTCCACGCAACGACCGGGCGCCATAATGCCGTCTTCACCGCGAGGCGAGTGAGGCGACCACCGCGTCGCGGCAACGAAAAAGGTACGACACGGCAGCGCAACCGACTGATCTAAGCTAGTTCAATAGGACACAGTGGGTAGGACAGAACTGGAAACTCGTTCTTGCAGAGACGGTAATGAGACATGATGATTAACTTATAACGTATGGACAGGGGTACTAGCGTTTGGTTGTATAGGAACATCATTCTAGCGACTTTTGGGTTTGGTTGATTGTGTGTCGTTATGTTTATTTAGGGGCATCTTTGTTGATCGCTTCTGTGCGGTATTGGATTGTCGATTTCTTTATTGTTCTCTTTTCGAGTGAAGACAACCAATGTGTGAATTGTTAAACCAATCAACCCACAATCAAGTGACAGCACGTGTGACCGGAGCTCAAGTGAGAACTGGGGCTCGTGTAACGGGCATTAAGGGGCAACTTTACGAGAAAAACTTTGACACCGTCGTCTTGCCGGGTGAGGCTATTGTGAAGGTACCTTGCCTAGAAGCCATTCCTTAAAAAAGATGATGGTGTAGACGCGAGGCTGGGTGATGAAGAATATGGTTTGGTGCTTCCATGCGATATAATAGTTTTCTAGACAAAAATTACATCCGCCGTAGTAAAGAAACAACAATGAAGCCTTTCCTCCAACAATTCTTCAGCTTCAAAAGAAATATTAAAAAATGATATTCAGGGAAACACATGTGTTACACGTTAAAGCGGGAACCAATTATTCGAACGGAGTCAAAAACGTAATACGTTTACATTGGTTATGACTAGGGAACCCAAAAACGTAAAGAGGGCATCCGACAATGATGATGATATTTGGATTTTATTGGTGCAAGGCCAACTAAGGGCAAAGAGCGCCAAACAAAAGACACTTCATGACAGCGACGTGAAAGTAAAAGTAGAGAATTTCAGTGTAAATAAACAATGTACAACACATGCTAATGAAGATGACTTGTGTGAAGGGCCTGGTTGTCATGATGCATGATAAGCGATGAGATGTAAAAACTTGACATCGGTGAGAAACATAAAAACATGCTTGGTGGAAAACATTGGCTCGTCTCTTAAAAAGTACGATGGGTGAAACGGGACGTGTTGTCTGTATAGTTGTGGGAAGTGTTTTCGTCGTGTTGTGTTACGTGCCGCGCATTAGATGAGTACGTGGATTACGTATAGACCCTCTCCACACCCGCTGAACATGGCTCTTGGAGATACTGTCAGCAGGTGCGAGTGTGTTGCATGTGTGTGGCCTATCCGCAATCTCGCCAAGGTCACTTATGTGTGTCTGTTGTGCGAGTCAGTTGTGTATCGTCCCAAGTAGGGCTTTATTACATGTAGTTTGTTGTCGGTCTGTTCACTCCAGTGTGTTTTCCATGTTTTACGTAGGTGTTGGCTGATGAGTGGCTTGAGGTCAGTGTAGTGTACTGTTGCTATGTCTAGAGTGTTTCTACGTGCAGACGCAACCGCCATTTCATCAGCCAACTCATTGCCAGCGATCCCAGCGTGGCCTGGAACCCAGCAGAGGGTCACATTCAGAACTGACGCATACGCTGACATCAAAGATTTAAAAACAAGATTTACAACGTTATTTTTCCAAGACCTTTGTGAAGGCAATGTGCGCAAGACGCTGAGTGAATCTGTGAAAATGATGAACTTAGCAATGTTACGTTCGATAATGTGATTTAAAACAAGAAATATACCATTAGCTTCCGCCGTAAAGATGCTGGAATTCACATTCATTGTTTTGCAAGGATTGAAGTTGGGTCCGTGTGCAGCACAACAACATGGAGTGGATGTTAAACGTTCGATTATTGGAGCATCGCAACAAGCCTAAAAAAGATGATTACGCACGTCTGGCCGAACATTGCCGCACGTGTAAGCACCATTGCTATCCGCTTTTCCGCGATACTGATATCCTGTTTAAGCATAAAGACAGGCGTACTAGAGAGTTGATGGAATACTACTACATCACAAAGTGGGGTAGTGACTGTATAACTGAAACATCAGTTGGCCTGCACGAAAAAGAATTTGGTTATTTGGAGCGGTCGTCGCGATAAGGTGTTCCAGTGTTAAGAAATATACATTGTCAACAGTGGAGTGTTTTGGTCGTGACATTATGTCATTGGCTGGTGTGGGCACGTGGCGTGGTGGGGAGGAGGATTCTGTGTATGTATAAGTAGTTACGTCTTTTCCAATAAATCGAGTTGAAAGTCACCGATAGCCCTGTCCACTTCTTTTTTATTGTGTCCCTGTTAGTTCGCGCTGTTCCCCAAGATGCAAGTACACCAACTCGCCCAACTCGCCATCCTGCTGATGTTTTTGATGCATCACTAAAAAATTCTTCCCCCGGACAATTCGCCTGGAGGTAGATAAAATTCTGCAAAATGGCAGTTATGGGCACCGTGTTTTTCTTAAATTGCGTAAATGACAAATCACACAATGCAGGACTAAGATGTCTTGGGGCTATAGAATCAATTAGAGATGTTTTAAAAGTGTTCAAAAACGAGACAGAAAGTTCAGAGGCATCCTCCATCCCATGAGCTAGAAAGGTGCAGAAATAGATGGACGATATAAAAACAGTTGGAATGTAGCTGTATCGTTCATTATAGACTTAATGGGATGGTGAGACATTGATGAAACTTTAAATGCATATAGTCAATCGACATACTCGCGCTGGTACCCTAGGCACCATCTGTCACACTCGACGTACAGACTTTACACGGGGCTAGTCCGGAAAGCACCAGGCGCAAGTCTAAGGTCCAAGTGCTGCACTGGGTCGAGCATTTTCAAAGCAGTTGCCCTTCATGAACCATTACCAACACTCCCATTGTCTAGCCGAGAGCCTACCAGGCTCGTAAACACTCGCAGCTGAAGTTGTTTGCAGCACCGTACGAGTGATGCGACAAGACCTTGAGAATACACACTGTTTTAAGATATTTTCTCTTAGTTGTTTGATATGAAGGATAAAGGAAAGTTTTTCATCAAGGACTATACCTAGGAACTTGCGTTCTTTTTCGAGCGGAATCGAGAAACCATACAGTTTGATGTCTGGGTCTGGCCCGATCCCACGCACTTTGGAGAACACAATACAAGTGCTCTTAACTGGGTTTAGCTGAAAATCGTTCTGCTCAGCCAAGCCAGCTAGCCTATTAACACCAAGCTACACTTGGCGTTCGCACATTGACATATTACACGATTTAAAATACGTTTGGACACCATCTACATACATTGTACAGGAAATGGTTCGTGCCAATGCCTTTTAAAGTGAGTTCTTCTTCACCATGAACAACGTACCGCTCAAAACGCCACCTTGAGGCACACCAGTTTCCTGCACTAAAACATTTGAAAGGGCAGTACCAACTCTTACACGAAAGGTTCGTTCTGCCAGGTAGCTTTAAAAAGTGCTAAACATATTCCCCTTAACGCTGAATGATTTCAAGTCGCTAAGTATCCCGTATCGCCGAGCGGTGTCGTAGGCGGTCTTAAGATCAAAAAAGACAGTACCAAAAAACTGTTTGTGTACAAAGGCATCCTTTATATACAACTCAAGGGCGACGAGTTGGTCGTTTGTGGATCGCCCCACCCTGAAGCCGGCCTGGCAGCTCTCGAGGACACCATTGTACTCTATGAAGTACACGAGTCTCCTGTTAATTATCTTCTCGAGAAGGTTGCACAGGCAGCTTGTGAGGGTAATGGGTCGATAAACGGCGGGAGAAGAAGGGTACTTACCATCTTTCAGGAACGCCACTACAATAGCCTCCCTCCAGGATTTTGGAATGTACCCCGAAAGCCATATGTTGTTGCATAGGTGTAGGAGTGTTTCTAGTATCGGGGTGTAGGTGTTGTATCATGGTGTATGTAACCTGATCTGCGCCCGGAGCTGAAGGTTTACATGTGCCCAGGGCAACAATCAGCTCATAGAGTGTTAATTCAGAATTGTAACCAGATGTTGACCGGTTATTACCATGTAAGGACTTCTTTTCACAAGTGGGTTTATGTCCCAGGAAAGTATTTGTGTAGTGTGCAGAGCTGCAAGTGTGTTGGAGGTGCTGTGCAAGTGTATTAGCCTGGTCTTCGAGTGTGTCCCCTGTTGTAGTGAGCAGGGGCAGGCTATGTGTATGTTGTCCATTAAGTTTTGGTATTCTTGTCCATACCTTCTCAGTGCCTGTGTAAGAGTTAATGGATGTAAGAAAAGCACGTCAACTATCCCTTTTCGCCTCAGAACGCACACGATTTCCAAAGGCCATTGCGCGTATAAACTAGATCAGGTTATCCGACGTGGGGAACTGGCGAAGGACACCTCACGCCTTGTTCTGGGCCTCTCGCACCCGCCTACTGTCCTCGTTCCACCAGGGCCTCCTTGGGTTGGAGGACGCACTGGCGGCCTGGGGAATGGACTTTTGGCAAGTGTCGAGGATGTGTGCCGTGAGGAGTTTGGCTGCTTCCTCCACGTGTAGGGGTTTTAGGCTGTGTGGTTTAGTTGAGATATTCGGTTGAATGTGCTCCAGTTTGCTTTTGATTGGACTGCTCGGTCCTGTACCTATATACGTTAATGAAGACGGGGAAATGGTCACTGCCAATGGGTCCGTGCCCACACCCCAACCAAGACATGGAACGAGAACTGCAGAACCAATAGCCAAGTCAAGAAGTGAGTATGTATTGCCTCCTAAGGTACGGTATGTATGCTGTTTTTGTTGAAAAGGCATGCCCCAGAGGATGTATGAAACTTCTCTATCAGGCGGCCTCTGGCATCCGTTCTGGAGGAGCCCCAAAGTGAGTTGTGCGCATTAAGGTCGCCTGTTAGGATGTATTGTTCTGACAGCTCAACCAGTGCCTCCAAATCAGAGCTCAGAAGTGCAAAATTAGGAGAGATGTAAATGGAGCATACCGTTATCAACACATTAAATATTATCGTAAGGATCGCTACAGCCTCAAGGACAGAGTTTAAAGAAAGAGGGTGGCATGCTAATTATTTCCGGGCGACAATGGCAACACCTCCTGAAGAGTGAGTGCAGCCAACGCTGTCCTTTCTGAATACCATGTACCTATTTAAGAAATTTTTTTTGTTTCGAATCGAGGTTGGTTTCCTGGAGACACAGGATACTTGGCTGATTGGGATGAAGAATCTTATACACATCGTCAAGATTTTTGAGGAGGCCTCTGCAGTTCCATTGGATGATGTTTTCTGTTCCCATTATGTAAAACTTAAGAATAACTGGAGTGTGCGTGTGCCTGTGTGTTCATATGTCGTCTTTCTGGGCTGTTCCTCTAAGATTAGGATTTTTAGGCATTTCTGTAGGCTTGGAAATTAGTGGCCGTTCCTTGCGACCGTTGCATGCAGGAACGGCCCGACATCCATGTCGTCATAATATGTCCGAGGGGTGGCTGACAGACCGGGCCCCCCGGACTTGGCCCCCTTTCGGCAGCCCTTCATTGGAGCCTCCACCACCGAGGGAGTCCGGGGCACCAGAGTTGGTATGGATGGTGCGGTGGCGGTTGGAGCCGGTGCGGGGCGCGCAGTGTCCATCCCCTTGGCCCCCTCCAACGCACTGGATGACGGGGAGGCAGATGCGGGAGCGGCACCGGTCCCGAGAGAAGTGGTCTGCACAACAACCGCTGCTGCTTCAGCAAGCGGCGTGGTGCCGGGTTGATCTGCGGGAGGCAACCCAGCGGGGGCTTGAGAAGGGGGGGGAGAAGAGGGGACCAGATCAGACTCGCTAAAATGGGTCCCTGTGGACACCAGACGCCGCTCCGCCCTCCGGCGAGCCACGTCGGCGTACCTCCCCAGGGGGAAAGAAGCAAACCTCTTCCGCGCCTCTGGGAAGGTGTTGTTTACTGTAACTTTTAGATTGAATATTTTCTTTTCCGTTTGGAATTTTTCGCAATTCCTGGAGTAGGCCACATGTGGGCCCCTGCAGTTTGCACTAGCCAGGTTTTCAGAATCACAGTTGTCGGTGGGGTGATCGTGCGCGGCGCACTTCGCGCAGGTTGTTTTGCACGGCAAGAGGTTGTACTGTGCCTGAACCACTGGCAGTTGAAGACGCGGTGCGGGTTCGGAATATAAGGACCAATGGAGCATCGAATGAAGACTGCGTTTATATGTTCAGGAAGTGAGGAACGGTCAAAGGTCAGGATGATATGCTTCGTGGGAATTATCTTATCATCCCTGCGCATCGTTATACGGCGCACGGCTGTGACACCCTGATCCTTTACACCTTCAAGAAGATCTGCATCTGTCTCGGTAAGGATATCTGTAAGGAATCACATCCTTCGAGCTATCGGTGTGACCCTGATGTCCAGATCATGGATGCGGGTTTGTGCAAGAAGATTGCGGGCTTGTTGTTCGGCACTGAGTTCTACTAGGACTTCTCTGGTACTGAGCTTTTTAGCTGGATATTTTCCACCTATTGTGTTTTGCAGGAATTTCGAAACCAGCAATACAGACAGGGAAGTGATAGGCCTTGTTGAGTCAGCTGACTCGATCACAAGAAAACGAGAGTACTTATTCACATTTGTTGAAAAGACAGTCGTTGAAAGAGCTGGGAATGAAACTTCGGTGCGGCCCCTTTTCGGAAGCCAAGCACATTTGGGTTAGGGTTTAGAGAATACCAGATAGCATAGTATAGAAGCAGGGGACCGGAGTACTTCTTTCGCTCGGGTTACCCTGATACCGAGAGATGTCCCGGAGCTCCCTGCCTGTTAAACAGACAGGGAGCCCATCCGCTGGAGCTTGACCTGGTCTCCAACGGCCAACGTTTGTGGTTTCTGCCCTTCACCTTAAAACTTGTAGCCACGGTAGATAACAGCAAGACTATGGGGGCTCGGGGTCGGCGGTATCGCCAGTACCGTCACCAAGATTGCTCAAGGTGGCCTGTGCGGGGAGCATCCGACAAACCCATACGCCTCGACGCGTACACATAACAGGGCGTACCTACAATAAGAAGTACACATACAATCAGGAGGTATGTTTTTGGCCATTTTGGTTCTTAAAGTAGTAGAAGAACCAAGAAGGTTTTTTGTTTGGATACGAAGATACCTAAAGCGTCTCAAAAATGCCAAATTTAACCAAATTGCAAAAGAAATTTTATAACTTGATGCGAAACCACACACGTCTTTGAGGTGCCGCGATATTGTACAAATTCCGAGGTTCCTGCCAGAAGTAAGTACCTGCGTTGGAAAAAAAACGAAACAACACGATAAACACTTCGCAACCCAATTATAACACTACATCCAAAAATTTTACCCTGAATATATTTTGGCTGTTACATTTTTTTTGTTTGTAAAAATGTTACTTACGTCCAATGTTTGCGTTTTCTTTTTCGCGACTCACATGACTGTCCCGCAAGCCGCCCATGACCGGACTATATAACGCAATCTTGGGTGCTCATTTGGGAGTCAGGGCATTGCTTCCTATATTTCAAGAGTTTGGGCGCCGCATCATTCAAAGTCGCCTTATAGTAAGTGGGCTTGAAAATAAAGTTTATTAAAATTATCTTTTCTTCATTCTGAACTGCCTAACAAGCCCTGCCCGCATTGCTTTTGTGAAGCCACTTATTAAATAGTTGTTTCCCATAGACAACTGGAGCATGAGTTAATACCTACTGGCAAACCATCGTTTTTTTTAATGGAGCCCAATTTATTAATACGGAGCAGCATGAGTCTAGCAATTGTGAGAACCCAACTATGAATATTACGAAACTTCAAAAATGCCTTCTTTTACTCTTATAGAGTCGTAGTGTTTTTCGTAAACACTACTTATAAGCCCTGGATATTCGATAAAACTTGCGAGTGTTAATACACAAGTGAATGTAATTGTCCTCACAACCACTGTAAACAACTCGCTAAAGCTTACTTACCAATGCAACGCTTGTGGTGCTACATCGCGGGGTGTCCCGCCCAGGTTTCTAAGCGGTAGATTCTTCCGTCTTACCCCTTAAAGCGTACCTGCTTTTTTGGCTTATGTGCTTGGTTTGGAGGGTGGCGCCTTAAAAAAGCAACATCATAAATTTTCCATAAACGACTTGAACCTACTAATCTGTTTTTATGCTGAATTAGGTTGACCGAAATTTTTCTCATAAGAACGTCATATGATTACCCTGCCCTTATCCGTAGTAGAGAATATTTTATTTCATTTCACTTTTTGGAATATGTGATTGATTGTAAGTTTTAACGCGCCGACGCAACGCAGGGGATTAGGTCTCGCAGTAATGGAGGGCTGCGGATTAATTTTGACCACCTGGGGATCTCTAACGTGCGAAGAAATCTCGTACACACAGGTTTTTCTGCGTTTCGCATCCCTCAGAAAAGCGGCCGCCGCAGCCGGGAATTGAACCCGCTACCTTATGCTCAGCAGCGCAACGCCTTAGCCACTGAGCCACCATGGCGGGTTGTTTCAAAAACATTTCCTTCTTTTAGGGTTTCAGGGCTGCATCATGGAAGCACGTCGGGCCCGTTCGATATACGCTTAAATTGGCCCTGAAACGCGCGCTATGTGTCCTGGCAAACTTAAATTAAAATCGGTGAGGAAAAATACAGCATGTGAAATTTATTGTTAAATACGTTTTCAACTTTCAGTGACTTTCTTGGCAAGCCAAGGTCCTAAAACTAACACAAAATCATGTTAAATTGTGGCTCTTCAAATCAAGGGCTATTGTAATAATACAGTTCATCCCAATTTACACTAGTTTTCTTGTCAATAAAAAAACTCCATATTTTTTGCAACCTCAAGGGTCAGCGGTTGATGTGTGTATAAGGCATGTATCATAATATTTCTTCAGTCCTTCCAAAATTATTGTTAGGTTCCTGCGGCGTAATCATCGCAATTTTCGCACTAATGCGGAAAGGAAAAAGTCCATGCACGGTATCACCTCTGAATAAATTTGAGGCGCTCAATAACGGGGACCAAAGGAAACACGTAGAAACAGACAAGGCGCCACTTCCAACTAACCTTTATTAGTCAAAAACCCTAGGTTAAATACACCGCTCTATCATTATGAAAACGTCACACCCACAACGTGTGCAAATGTACACGTGTCCATCTAGGAACTGGAGTTCTTTGAGTGATAATGCGACCGACGGTGTGCTGATGCACTTATTTCCAGCCTTGTGAATGAAGTGCACATCCACATTCTGTCCTTCTTGCCTATCTCTGACACATTTTAAAACGTGGCCTGTTTGAAGAGCGGAGTGCAGTTTGTACCCTGCAAACTACACCTTTTGCAGTGCTCAGCCATGTGCAGTGCTCGCACGGTGCGTATACACAGAATGCACCATGGGAGTTTTCTACGAGATTCTAATGAGTTGTAACAAACGTTATAACTGCCAAACAGACAGATGTTTCAAAGACAGAACGCGCAAGCATTTTTGGGCAGTAAAGAACAACGCTGGGGGCCACATGACTGAACACTGCAAAAGGTACACTCAGCAGGGTACAAACTGCACTCCGCTGTTCAAACAGGCCACATTTTTAAATGGGTCAGAGATAGGCAACAAAGAGTGAGTGCGGAGGCGTACTTTATTCATAAGGCGGGAAACAAGTGCATCAGTACACCTTCGGTCGCACTTTCACTCAAAGAACTCGGGTTTTTAGATGGACACGTGTAGGTTGGCACATCTTATTGGTGTGACGTTTTCATGACGTCAGAATCGTGTGTTTAACTTTGCGTTTTTCACTAACAAAGTTTGGTTGGAAGTGGCGCCTTGTCTGTGTCTACCTGTTTCTTTTGTTCCCTGTTGTTAAGCGCATCAAATTTATTCAGTTTGTTCAACCAACTAGCCCCGATCAGGGTTTAGTTACGTGATATCTCATCAAGCTGTTTGACATTGGTTTGACTGGTTGGTTCTCAATCATTCCCACGCATTTTGTTTGATGTTTAAACCAAGCAAAGTGTTCATGTTTCATATTTCTGTGACATGCTTCAAGAAGCATCAAGTTCTTCGCCTTGACAGCGTAGATTGTACGCAATTAAGATACGGGGCAAGTTGATTGCTATGTCTATACAAACTACAGTAGTAAAATCAGTCTAATTGTGGAAATGGCACTTTTTCAATGAGATATTCTGACAACATTCTGTCGTCGTTGTAAGAAGCCGTACAGATAGCGGATTCTGCGGAAATGTTACTGTTTTATAAAAAGAGTATCACAAGTATATCGATAATAAGCAAGAATTATTTATTAAAAAATTACTGCACTTCCTCTCTGTGAGGAAGGATGACCTGCAAAGCTGGACGCACTCCATTTAGTGCACGAAACAAGACACGTCTATCGTAATTTACGATGAAGCATATTTCTTAGCCAATGAGCTGAATGAACCTATGACAGATTCAAGCTTTGTTCTTGCAGATGAACATAGAACTGCCGGTTTCCCTCTTGCATCGTAAGCATCTTACTGTTTTTGTGAGGGCGTGTTCCGACTTTTGCCGCAACTATCATAATAATTTTAAAGAATGACGTCTTTTCCCGTCTCAGCCGACCGAACTGCGTGGCATGGGAATTTTTACTTCCATAGATCACGATACGCGTTCAGCGTCGGTAATCTCAACATAGTCTAACACACAAACCCAATCCGCTCTGCAACTTGTGCAGAGGGGGGCAATCGCGGAAGCCCGCGAGGGCCGGAGAGGAGGCGCCGTTCTCCTCGCTCCGCCGCCAGGGCACGTCATAGGTCACCCGGAAACCCGGCCGTCCAATGGGGCGGCAGGGCTGTGAACATGACGTCATTCGGGAGGTGAGAAGAGAGGCGCAGAGACAGCGCGCGGGACTCGGGAGCCGAGGACCACCGGAACAGGAGCCGGGCGAAACCGGCACATCTCAGCGAGCATCGACGAACATCGTCACCGGTAATGTGGCTTTATCACCGGTAGCGCCTGAGTCAGCCGGCTCGGCCGCTCAAGCAACGCGGGACCCGTCGACGACGCCGAAGACGGGAGCGCGAGGGTGGTTTGGAGAATAAACCACCTCAGAGGATTACCGCCCGTTGTCCTTGCCTCTTGCCTGCCTTCCCACGCCGGCGCTGTCAACACGGCCGCCGCGTGCGGAGGATCGTCCGAGTTAGACCCACGCCACATTTTGGCACCCAACGTGGGAACTCGTCTGCAAACGCACTTCAGGCGAACCATCAGGCAATATGGCAGGCAACGCCAGCGAGTGGTGCGACCTGATGATGCTCGCCGGCCAGGCCGCAGAAACCCCTCACCGGCCGACGTTCCTCACGCCACCAGCGAACGCATACGTGAATCGGGAGCACCCCCCCTACGGCCGAGTCATGATCGCGCACAGTCAGCCCCTGCACATTTTCGCGGGCACGGCGAGCAACTGGCGCCGACCGGTACCAGGCGCTCGCCTTTCGCGTACAAGGCAAAGGCCTTCCCTCGCGCGCCATGCCCCGAACGCAGCGACAACCCCGCGCCGATCGGCACGGTGCCCTACCAAGCTGCTCGGGCGGCGCGCCCGACAGACCCCACGGTGCCGTGGATGAACGACGCCACGCCGGACATGCTGATCCAGTCGCCCCCGCAAACGGTAAGTGAGCGCACGGAAGGCCCAGCAAACACGGCCGGTGTCGCAACGGGACTCGCCAGCGCGCCTCAGCAAGCCCTGCAGGCTGTTCGGCCACCCGGCCCTCGCATCGACATGCCGGTTGCGACGTACAGCGGCGGCAGCGGCCAAACGAGCGCAACGCGTTCTTGGTGGCGCTGAATCGGTACCGACAGGCGACCGGCTGCCGCGACAGCTACGCCCTGAGCAGAATTCTGCCCGCGGCCTTGGTGGGGGGTGCGGCGCGGTGGCACAGACTCGTCGGCTGCGCAGCGGCCACGTGGGATGAGTTTCAGTCGGCGTTCCGCGAAGAATTCCTGCCGTACGACTACCAACCGCGGATGCGCCGGGAGCTGGAACTGCGTACGCAAGCTCCCGATGAGCCGCTGCTCGAGTATGTCCGCGCGATGCTGGAACTGTACGAGTACGCCGACCCTGTAGCTTCGAATGCGGAGCGGGTCGAGCGCGTCGTCCGGCAGAGCCACCCCACCTTCGCTTTGTACCTGCGTGGCTGCAGCTGCCGCAATCTCAACAAGCTGGCCACGGAAGCGCGCAAGGTGCAAGCCGCAATCGCGGCTTCTCGCGCCTATCGGCCACCACCGCCACCAGAAGAGTCGCTCGAACCCAGTTTCGCCTGGCAAGGAGGCGCGCTCCTCGGGCAGGCGGATCGAGATATCCGAGAGCAGCAAACGCGGCTCCCACTTTCAGACCGAGCGCTGCATCCGTACCCATCCGGGCTGCGAAGCGCGGAGTCGGGAAGCCTGGACTTCTCGAGATCGCTGATCAGCGGTTCAAACCAACCGCTTCGGCAACTACCGGCACCGTCGACCACCACACAAAACGACGACGGCGCTGTGGCTAACGGCCGCCGAGCACCGGAACAGCATCGAGCACCACGGCGTGAAATAGGGTGTTACGGCTGTGGCCAACCTGGTCACATAGCTCGCCTTTGCCCGTCGGGTCAGGGAAACGGAGCGGGCCGTCGGTGAAGGCACGGGCGGCCACACGAGCTCACGCAGGCGTCATCACAGCGCCGACAGCCTTCCGAGTCGGAATCACGCCGGATTCGCCTGCGCCATTCATCGACCTTGCAATCGCGGGGAAGGAATTTAAGGTGCTCTTGGACACGGGCGCGAGCACCTCTCTCGTAGGGGACGAAGTCGTCCACCACCTCAGGCGAAACGCCGTTCGGTTACGCGATCGAGGGAAGCCCCTCCAGCTTGCGTGCGAGAAGCGCGGTAAGGCGGGGACGTGCGCATCACCGTCCGGTGGAATCGGCAGAAGCGAAGAATGCGCTTTGTGCACTTGCCTGAGCTAACTGTCCCGGTCATCTTGGGCAGAAACGTCATGTCCAAAACCGGCATCGTGGTCGACATCGGCAAGGGAGGCTATGGGGAACCCCCGCTTATGTCACTCGTGCCGTTCGCTGAGCCACCAACGGTGGCAGTACCGACAAGCACCGCGCCGAGCGCCGCGCCGGCGGCACACCCGCAAATGCGCCGGGAGGAGAACCAGCCGCGGGGCGGCCGCCAAGCCGCTGGTAGCCGCGGCGGAGCCCCCGCCAGCTCGGGAGGACCGGAACGCGGAATTACGCGCGCTCCTGGCAAACGCTTGTGAGCTGTCCACTCCCGAGCAAGATCGCGCCCTGTCACTTCTGGGCGAGTTCAAAGAGATGTTCACCAAGCAGCCGGGCTCTACCAACCTGGTACAGCGCGGCATCGACACGGGTGAGGCCCAGCCTTGGAAATGCAATTCCCGCCCGGTAAGTCCCGCCAAGCGGCAGGCGACTGACACCGCTTTGGATGAGTTGCTCAAAGAGGGGATGATTCGCCGCTCAACGAGCCCGTGGGGATTCCCGGTGGTGCTGGTGCGCAAAAAAGACGGTAGCTGGCGTTTGTGCGTGGACTACAGGAGGCTGAATGCAGTAACCCAGAAAGATGCGTACCCCTTCCCGAACGTCGACGAAATCGCCTCAAACCTTGCGGGTGCTAGCTACTTCTCAATATTGGACGCCAGCAAGGGATACCTGCAGGTCGAGATGCGACCGGGCGACGAATGCAAGACGGCATTCACGTGCCACTGGGGGCTGTATGAGTTCGTCCGCATGCCTTTCGGTTTGTGCGTAAGTCCGAGCACATTCCAGCGGCTGATCGATCGGGTGCTTGGAGATGCCAAGTTGCAACACGCACTCTCATACCTGGACGACATCGTTTTGTACTCCCGCACCTTCGAGGAGCACCTCAGCCACTTGAGGAGCGTTTTGGGGAAACTGAGGGCGGCAGGAATCACACTGAACCCATCCAAGCTCCAAATCTGCAGTTCTCAAGTGAGTTTGCTCGGGTACAAGGTCGAGCGAGGGCGAGTGTCCCTGGACCCAGGGAAGGTACAGGCACTCCTGGAATTCCCCGCGCCAAAGGACTTGAGCGGGGTACGCCGCTTCCTCGGAATAGTAGGGTACTATCGTCAGATTATTCCCGACTGCGTACGCCTGCAAGAGGCCCTCGCAAAACTACTCAGGAAGAACGCTCCCTGGGAGTTGGGAGAAGCGCAGGAGCGCAGTTTCCGGCGGCTAACACAAAGCATTTCCAACACGGCATCGCTAAAGCTGCCGGACGTCAACAAGCCCTTTGTGATACAGACGGACGCGAGCGATCTCGGCACAGGAGCCGTGCTCCTCCAAACGGAGGAAGAGCAGCTGCAACCGGTGGCGTTCGCCAGCCGAGCACTAACGCCCGCCGAGAGAACCCACTCGGTGAACGAGAAAGAGTGTCTGGCGATTATCTACGCGCTGCGAATGTTCGAGATGTAGGTAGAAGGGACGAAATTTACGGTCGAAACCGACCACATGGCGCTAACATGGCTGTCCCACCTCAGGGAGCCTAGCGGGAGGCTTGCACGGTGGGCCCTGACCCTACAGCGCTTTGAATACGAGGTGCGATATCGCAAAGGGGCCACAAAAGTGGTAGCCGACGCGTTGTCAAGGGCACCCGTACACGACAAGCAGCCGGCGGGAGAGCTCAGGAGCAGGCCGAGGGTCAACGACCCCTCTGGCCGCGAGAGGCTCGTGGCGGAGCGCGGGAGCATGCACTTCCTGAAAGCGCAGAGCACGTGCATCTCATGGGGACAAGGGCTGCCCTGACGATAGCGTTCAGCCGGACAGAGCTGCTGCAGGCCCAGCAGGAGGACGAGTTTAGCCGGAAGGTGATCCGCAGTCTCAACCAAGACACGGAAAACGGGGAATTCAGAGGCGGGAGAACCTAGGAAGCCCTGAAGCCATGGGTACGGCGGAGGGCATGAGCTCTAGCGCGGCTAGCGAGCTGGACAGTTTCCTGCTGGATGCCGACGGGGCTCTGCTGAAATACGTTCCCGGAAAAGACGACTCGGAAGAGTGCTGACGGGCCGCGCTGCAGCAGTACCACGACGCAACGGTCACGGTAGCGCGCCCAATACATGGCAAAAGCTTTGTCGGCACGCTACCTGGCCGGGCATTAACGCCCAGGTGTGCAGGTACGTACGTACGTGCCACGTCTGCCAAGAGCGCAAGCCGAGAGGAGAGAAACCGCCGGGCCTCCTGCAGCCCATAGTAATCACGAAGCCGTGGGAAATCCTGGCGTGCGATCTGAGGGGCCCGCGTCCCCGCAGCAAACGGGGGTACAAGTACGTACTAGTGGTGACATGCCACTTCAGCGGGCTCGCAGAAATCTACCCGCTGCGCAAGGCGACGGCGCAGGAAACCATGAAGAAGCTGTCCGGGGTGTTTTGTCTCTACGGCTTTCCCAAGCAGCTGATCACCGACAACTCCACGTATTTCACGTCGACGGTGTTTCGGGATGCGTGCGCCGTCATGGGGGTCAGGCAGCAAACCACGTCATGTCACCACCCCCAGTTCAACGTGACATAGCGCCGAAACCGGGATGTGAAACCAATCCTCGGGGCCTACGCGCGCACCCACCGGGATTGGGATGAACACCTGAATGCCATCTCCTTCGCTTTGCGCACGAGTGAGAATTGCTCGACCGGTTTACGCGGCGTTTCTCACCTTTGGGAGAGAACTTTCGACAATCACCGACACAGTCCTGGACAAACGGCCCGACGACCAGGCAGCGCGGATGGCAACGGCCGACTACGCGCGCCGCCTCCGCGACCGACTGGCAGACCCCATCGAAGCCGCAAATCGGAACCGGAAGAGGGCCAGGGTGGAACAAAAAGCCACGTATGACCGGGCTCACCGAAATGTGGAGTACCCCCGCACGGGGCACCTTGAGCAATCTTGGTGACGGTACAGGCGATACCGCGGACCCCGAGCCCCCAAACATAAGCTGGATCAAACCGTGGCGATGTGTTTATAGGTGGAGGGTTAGAAACCACGAACGGTGGCCGTCGGAGCCCAGGTCAAGCTCCGGCGGATGGGCTCCCTGTCTGTTTACCAGGCAGGGAGCTCCGGGACCTCTTTGGCTACCAGGGTAAGGTCAAAGAAGAAAGTACCCCAGTCTCCCTGCTTTTATACTATGCTATATGGCATTTTCAAACCCCCCCCCAAACGTGATCGGTCCCTGAAAAGGGGCCGCATCGAAGTAGCTTTTCCCCCATTGCCATCTTTAACATTTCCTGAACCGGATAATTTTTCTCGATTTCTTGTGATGGAATCGCTCAATGCAACCCACCCTCTAGCATCTCAGTCAGTTTTCTTGATCGCCAAGTATCTTGAAGCAGTAGTAGGAAAATCATATAAGTGCAAAAAACAAAGGTCTGGTGAACTCCTCATCGAAATAAATGACAAGCAATAGTCCACGAAACTTCTAGCTCAGACTAGACTGGCTGATCTAGACATAAGGGTCACACCCCATCGGAGCCTCAACAGCTCGCAGGGCGTGATATCCGAGACAGATCTCTTGAACGAAACGGATGCGGATCTCCTTGCCGGCTTGAAGGATCAGGGCGTCACCGCCGTGAGACGCATCACTATCCGCAAAGACGACAAGGAGATTCCCACCAAGCACATTATCTTGACTTTTGACCGCGCAGTACTCCCACAACACATAAATGCAGGTTTTATCCGTTGCTCCATCCGTCCGTACATCCCGAACCCGCGGCGCTGTTTTAAGTGCCAGCGGTTCGGGCATGGTACGAAGTCTTGCCGTGGCCGAACGACGTGTGCAAAGTGCGCGGCGCACGATCATCCGAGCGAGAACTGCTTAGCCGAAACTCTTACTTGTGTAAACTGCGGGGGGCTGCATGCGGCATACTCCCGCAAGTGCGAAAAATTTCAACTAGAAAAGAAAATCATCAACATCAAAGTCACTGAAAACATCACCTTCCCAGAGGAGGGGAAGGTGATGTTTTCAGGGGAAGTTCAGACTCGCTGAACTGGGTCCACAGGGACCCAGTTCAGCGAGTCTGACCTGGTCCCTCTCCTGCCCCCCCTGGGTTGCCTCTGGCAGCTCAACCCGCCATCACGCCGCTTGCTGAGGCAGCAGCGGTTGTGGTAGCAACCTCTTCCGTCGGTACCGGTGCCGCTCCCGCCTCTGTCTCCCCGTCCTCCTGTGGGTTGGAGGGTACCGAGGTGATAGACATCACGGGCCCCGCACCGGTTCCCACCGCCACCGCACCGCCCGTTCCACCTCTGGCGTCCCGGACGCCCTCGGCGGTGGCGGCTCAAACGAAGGGCTCCCGAGGGGGGGCCAAGTCCGGGGGGCCCGGTCCGTCGGGCACACCTCGGACATCCGACGACGAGATGGATATCGGGCCATTCCTGCCTGCAACGCAGCGCAAGGAACGCATCCCGACGCCAAAGCCTCCCGACAAGCCAAAAAAGGCGAGAGTCACAGCCCCGAAAGACGACACATAATCAGACACACACACTCCAGTAGCTCTCACACTAAATAATGGGAAGAGAAAACATAATTCAATGGAACTGTAGAGGCCTTCTTAAAAATATTGACGATGTATACAAACTACTGCATGCTAATCAGCCAAGTGTAATTTGTGTTCAGGAAACACATTTGAATTCCAAGCACACAAATTTCTTGAATAGTTACATGGTCTTCAGAAAGGACAGGGATGGCTGCACACACTCTTCTGGCGGTGTGGCCATAATTGCCCGGAAATCCTTAGCCTGCCACCCTGTCACTCTGAACACTGTCCTCGAGGCTGTAGCAATCCGTACGATAATATTTATTAGATTGATAACGGTATGCTCCATTTACATTCCTCCTGATTTTGCACTTCTGAGCTCTGATTTCGAGGCACTGGTTGACCAGCTGCCCGAACCACACATACTAACAGGCAACCTTAATGCGCACAACTCTCTTTGGGGCTCCTCCAGAATGGATGCCCGAGGTCGCCTGATAGAGAAGTTTCTTACATCCTCCTGAGCATGCCTTTTCAACAAAAAACCGCCTACATACCATAACTTAGGACACAATACATACTCGCATCTTGACTTGGCGATTGGTTCCGCAGTTCGCTTTCCATGTCTTGAGTGGGGTGTGGGCACAGACCCATATGGTAGTGACCATTTCCCCACTTCTCTAACGTACATAAGTAAATGTCCATGCAGTCCATCTTCCCATAACAGGTTTAATGAATCAAAAGGAAACTGGAGCACATTCACAGAAACATCTAAACTACACCACACATCCATAAAACACCTACACGTGGAGGAAGCCGCCCAACTCGTCACGGCGCACATCCTCGACGCCACCGAAAAGTCGATTCCCCAGGCCTCCAGTCGGTCCCGAACCCCAAGGAGGCCCTGGTGGAACGAGGACTGCAGGCGGGCGCGAGAGGCCCCGAACAAGGCGTGGGGTGTCCTTCGCCGGTACCCCACGTCAGATAACCTCATTTCTTTTAAACGGGCAAAGGCTATTGGGAAGCGAGTGCGTCGTGAGGCGAAAAGGGAGAGTTGGCGCACCTTCCTCACTTCCATCAACTCATACACCGACACTTACAAAGTCTGGACACGAATACGCAAGCTAAAAGGACAACAGACACACAGCCTGCCCCTGGTTAGCACAACAGGGGACACACTCGAAGACCAGGACAACACGCTTGCACAACACTTCGAACACGTGTCCAGCTCAGCACATTACACAATCACTTTCATGAAACACAAAACATCTGTAGAAAAGAAGTCCCTGCGTGATAACAACAAGTCGCACACTTCTTACAAATCTCCTTTTTCTATTCTTGAGCTGAAGGTTGCTCTGAGCACATGTAAGCCTTCAGCTCCAGGTGCAGACAAAATCACATAGACCATGATACAACACCTACACCCATACACTCTTGAAACACTCCTACATCTATACAACAACATATGGCTTTCGGGGCACATTCCTCGCTTTTGGAGGGAGGCCGTAGTAGTGGCTTTCCTGAAGGAAGGAAAGGACCCTTCCTCTCCTGCTAGCTATCGGCCCATCGCCCTCACAAGCTGCCTGTGCAAGCTCCTCGAGAAGATGATAAACAGGAGACTCGTGTACTTTCTTGAGTACAATGGTCTTCTCGAGGGCTGCCAGGCAGGCTTCAGGGCGGGGCGGTCCACGAACGACCAACTCGTCGCGCTCGAGTCCTATATAAAGGATGCTTTCCTCCACAAACAATATTGTATGACGGTATTCTTTGATCTGGAAAAAGCGTACGATACCGCGTGGCGGTATGGCATCCTAAGCGACCTCAAGTCCTTCGGCATGTCAGGTAACATGATAAACACACTTGCCAGCTACTTGTCTCAAAGAACCTTTCGTGTGCGAGTTGGAACTGCACTCTCTAGGGTTCATGTGCAGGAAAATGGAGTGCCACAAGGTGGAGTTGCACCCTTTTTATTGTGAAAATGAATTCCCTTAGGAAGGCGCTGCCACCGTCGATTTCCTGTTCAGTCTATGTAGACGACATTCAACTCTCCTTTAAACCCTGTAACTTGTCTGTCTGTGAGCCCCTGGTCCAGCTTGGTGTTAACAAGCTAGCTGGCTGGGCAGATGGCAATGGTTTTAAATTTAATCCCAGGAAGTGCACTTGTATTTTGTTTTCTAAGAGGCGTGGTATCCGGCCGTATCCAGACATTCAACTCCACGGTGTCTCTATTCCTGTAAAAAAGGAACACAAGTTCTTGGGTATTATCTTTGACGAAAAGCTGACAATCATCCCACACATAAAACAACTAAAACATAAATGCTTAAAAACAATGAATATCCTGAAGGTTTTGTCGCACATCTCTTTTGGTGCTGACAAACAACTTCTCTTACGTGTTTTTACCAGCTTCATAGGTTCACGATTGGACTATGGTAGCGTTGTTTATGTGTCAGCAAGTAAAACATCCCTCAAAATGCTGTACCCAGTGCTCCATCTCGGGCTCCGCCTGGAGTGTGGCGCCTTCCGCACTAGCCCGGTCGAAAGCCTCTATGTGGAGTGCAACAAAAGGAACCTACAACGTCAGCGAGCTTACACAGATCTCCTTTATGCTTTTAAAAGTTCATCCATGCTTCACCATCTTTTTAAATCTGTTTTTCATGATACGTCAATGACTGAACTCCTTTTAAATCGACCATCGATCTCTGCGCCCTTCTCTTACAGAGTTAGAGAGGAGGCGTCAGAGCTTGCTGTCTCCTTTTTAGATACAATCCAAAGTTCTCCAACGGATTTTATAGCACCATGGCATCTCTGCCCTGTATCATGCGACACATCTTTTACACATCTAGATAAATAGCGAGCTCCCACATGTGCAATTCTGCAGCATTTCTTGTATTTGCAGAAGAAGTATGAGTGCTCTGAATTTTATACGGACGTTTCTAGATCTGCCACCTCTGTGTCCTGCGCGGCGCATGGGCCCGGCCTTAGTGTCACTCGAACTCTGAATAGTCAAACTAGTATCTTTACGGCAGAGGCTTACGGTGTACTTCTTGTTGTCAATCATATACTTCAAAACCACATCCCACAATCCATTATCTATACAGATTCCCTCAGTGTTGTGCGGGCACTGTCGTCAACAGTGCCATCGAAAAACCACGTTGTCAATCTGATTGTCAAGGGTATTATGTCTGTGTATGTACGCCAATTTGAACTGGTTCTTTGCTGGGTTCCTGGCCACTGTGGTATTGCCGGGAACGAAGCAGCGGACCGAATGGCTGCTTCTGCTACACTCTCGAATACAGTAGACATAACCACATTACCTTACACCGACGTGAAACCACACATTAGACAACAACTTCGCAAAACATGGCAAACACACTGTAGTGAACAAACAGACAAGTTACACGTAATAAAACCTTAATTGGGACCAAACACCACCGACACACGCAATAGATACTCTGAAGTCGCCTTGGCCAGATTACGGATAGGGCACACCCCTGCAACGCACTCGTCTAGACCCCAGTGCAGCAGGTGCGGAGAGGCCCTATCCATAGTGCACATACTACTCACATGCAAGGCACTTCACACAACACGACACAATCACTTCAGAGAACTCTACAGACAACATATCCCACTACATCCATCGCAGTTTCTAGGTGACGAAGCCTTTGTTTCTGTTAAACGTGTGTTTGTGTATTTGTCAGACGTTAAGTTTTTAAACCTCATTTCCTATCACGCATAATCAAATCTGGCCCTATACACCAGCCATTACCATTATCTGTAACTGATTTTACTATGTTCGGTTAACATTTTTTTAACCACTTCACATCATTAAATAAACGTTCCTCTGGTGCTCTTTGCCCTTAGTCGGCCTTGCGCTATAAAAACCCAACCATCATCATCATAAATGTGGAGTACAAAAGGGATGACACCGTGCTGAGGCGCAATCACGCGCTCAGCAATGCAAGCGCCGGATTTTCCGCAAGTCTCGCGCCCTAATGGTTCGGGCCGCTTGTAGTGACGGAGAAAATCTCGCAGCTGAAGTACATGCTGAGAGACCCCATCACAGGACGGGTTTCAGGGCCCATTCACGTGAACGAACTTAAGCCGTACTTTCAAAGGGACGAGACGGCAGGAGACACGCAGGAAACCTGTAACCAAGAGCCAATGGCGGCCCCATCCACGCAACCCCCACCGCGTCACCGCTACAACACTCGCTCGAGCGGGCGAAATCGCCCGCGGCGTAGACCGGCTCCCTGAACGGCCGGAAGGAAGGAGGAGCGGTCGCAGCTCAAGCGAGCTGCTCACCGCGGTCGCCGAAATCTAAGGTCTTAACGAAATCGCTCCCCTGGCGCCCTCTTTCAACCAAGGTGGCATCAGTTTTAGGGAGGAGGAGTGTGGAGAGGGGTGCAATCGCGGAAGCCCGCGAGCGCCGGAAAAAAGGCGCCGTTCCCCTCGCTCCGCCACCAGGGCACGTCATGGGTCACGCAGAAACCCGGCCGTCCAACGGGCCGCAGGGCGGTAAACATGACGTCATTCGGGAGGTGAAAAGACAGGCGCAGAGAGAGCGCGCGGGACTCGGGAGGCGAGAACCACCAGAACAGGAACCGGGCGAAAGCTTTATCACCGGTCGCACCTGAGTCAACCGACTCGGCCGCTCAAGCAACGCGGAACCCGTCGACGACGCCGAAGACGGGAGCGCGTGGGTGTTTTGGAGAATAAACCACCCCAGAGGATTACCGCCCGTTGTCCTTGCCTCTTGCTTCCTTCCCACGCCGGCTCTGTCCACACGGCAGCCGCGTGCGGACGATCGTCCGAGTTAGACCCACGCCACAAACAACAGACTCCGCACAGGTCCCATTGGGCCGTTTAACGTCCGCCTTTAAATCTAGCACCAGCACAACGGACATGTCATCCACCAGTACGGGCATGAAACCTATAGCTGTGCGTGCAAGCCTCCCCTTCTCCCTCCCACTTTTCTGCACTACAAACCATTCTCGGCTGCGCACGCATAAACCGGCAACCGGTCGTGTGCCTGTGTTTGGAATGGACAGACGCCGTCAAAAATACCTCCTGAAAACCTTCTAAAGAAGTTATGTTGCCTCACGCCGGCGTTCCAAGCGGGCAATTTCCTGATCAGCCGGAAGAAATTCGCCGCTACTCCAGGCGGTAACGGCGATGCTAGCACCTTTTCGTTGTTTTTGAACTCATTCACGCTTGTGTCCAAGCAAACACTTAGATTCTTGCTCTTCTTTCTCCAAACGAATTTCATTTATACTTCCTATAACCATATAAAACCTGGAACCCCTTGAGCTCCATTCTCGCGTACAAACATGTGGCTGTCCATTTTCTTTTCCGCTCGTATGCATCTTTTTGTGTGTGTAAGGTGCCTGTGTAACACATCAATCCACACGCGAACCACTCGATCTAGACGCACAACTGACTAACCGCATTGAGCTATGTACTTTTTACATTTAAATAGCTGCACAAACGGCATTTCATCGGCAGTGGCATGAAGCCTAGGAGCTCGTGCACGCGCCCTTTTTCCACGTGCAAACCGCTAACGCATAAACCGGCAACCGGCGATGGCGCATACTTAGGCATGAAAGACAAAGACAAAGTGTCACTCTTAAGGCCTTCCAAGGAGAACAACAAATATGGGCTCAAGCCGGCGTTCACACGGGCGATTTTCTGCTACTGGGAGGTGTTCGAAGGTACTTGGCGAAGTGAATTTGAGTCGAGACGACAACGATGGGTGTCGATTGTTTTGGGGGGCAGACCTTTGGCAGCAGTTACATGGGCTCCACGGGAGCGGCGTCTCTTTATGTCCGCGTTGCGAGTGAAGGGAGGCAGCAGCGACAAAAGAAACAAAACGTAGAGGGGCATCTAGCGAAGGGTGAAGTGGAGTACGACATGTGCAGATACAGCGTTATTTCTCTTACTGCCTTTCCCTCACACAAGTTTCATGTGTCACCACTAAGGAGCGCCCTTTCCGTGACACTTTCAGCAGACGCTATTATATTCTCCGCTAATCGAAAACCAGTTCCCTTTGCGCGGGAGGTTCAAACACGATATGTAACAACATGCTGGCTGTTGCCGTGTGCGGGGCTGATCCGAAAAACGTGAAATTTGAGCGGAAGGTTCAAACTATAATTGCAACATGCTTGTAAGCGGTGGCGGCAGAGTAGCTCCGCCGCCGTACGTTCTCTGATCACGCGAACAATTTCTTAGACGCAGCATAAATGCGCCATGACCGAGAAGGCTGCAGCTCGCGCTGCGCACAAATTTAATATTAGGGAGTGTCGTAATCGTTATTGCATTTTTGCGCCCATCTGTAATTCTGTTTATTTCTCGCAATCATCTGATAACCGCATACCGCCGTTAGCTGCCGACTGTGCAACTTGCCAATGGGGCATCGGTAGAGGCGAGGACGAAAATTTTTGGAAAACAGGTATCAGTGGTGGCGAGGAGGGACCCCGGAGCTGCGCCGAGGAAATCGATAACACCGAAATGAAAACTGGGGGGGGGGCGGGAGAAGAAACGGAAGGGAAGACGAGGAAGGGGGGTTAGACATATACTACTTTGCAGTAAAAGAATTCAGTCTCTGAACGTTGTTTCAGTTTATCTGGTACCCTTAATTAAGGCAGAAATATTTCTAGAGACATTTGACCAATCCGCATGGCCTCCTGCACCACGCCGGAAGTGATTAATTAGATTCCTTTACCCTACTCACCCGCTCCGCTCTGACCCCTTTTCTGCCCACCGACCAAAAAAGCCGCAGGTTACAAAAGCTGCGTGACGCACAAGCTACGGGAGCGCCACCAAGGATCTTCTAAACTACTTACGCCAGCTACACAATAGCCGCATCACCGTTTGAGGGCCTGCTGCACTACGCGGCGAGCAAATATTTCGCTTCCTCTTCCAGGTTAGCACCCATTGCCGTTTTTTTTTATTTTCCTCCTTCTGGTTGTTTCGGTTCGCTGACATGGTGATTATACAATGCCGCCTACCACTGCTGAACTAGATAAGGAGGTTGCGTTTGCTGAAGGTGACAATGCAAACCGAATTCACTGCACTATTCGATGAACCTCGGGCAGAATAGGCCCTTAGCGAGCAAAAATGGCATCCTATCAATAAGAATGGCATGAAGTCAGCAAGAGTTTCATTTTCCCAAAGGAACCCTTGAACACTGTCGATTAGCGCTTCAACTATTTCCTTCTCGTCTGGAACCGCTCCGAATGATGTAGTTGTCGCCAGCACTGCGACGTCCCGGCGTGATTTCATCGCTTCGCGGATACACCTTCCATTTCTGCTTTTTTGTAGCTTTTTGAATCTGGTATCGAAACGCGTTCATTGCTGCAACTGAAGGAAAATTTTCCAACAGTCGCTATATGGCCTTAGTGATGTAATATGAGCCGCCGAAGAACGTCGAGACCGAGAAAGTGAGTAAACGTTTTTGAGCGAATTTAAAAGTTTTGTGATGGCCATAGAGCAGTATCCGTTCAGCAGGTCAAACAAACCGTAGCAAAAACTAACGATGACCTAGCCGAGGTTGTTACGTGACGTCAAGGTTACGTGACGTCATGGTTACGTGACGTCATGGAAAAGTTACGTGACGTCATGGAAAAGTTGCGGGAAATTGGTTAGGGGGTAGCGACTGCTTCACACGTTGTGCTTATTATCTCCGTTGTTTGTTCGAAGATTGCGATGATGTTGGTATCATTGTTATCGGCACTAAGCGGTCTTTCTAATAAACCTAACTTGTATGTTGTCTTAATGGCTCCTTTAACAACCCTTACAATCGTGCAGAATATCTCTGTTTTCTTCATTTCACTCAAATTGACAACCTCACTCAGCTTGTGCAAGAACCCACCCGTGGAAACCACATCTTAGATTTAATTTTAACAAACCACCCGGTAAACGCCTGCGTTCGTGTTTTGGAAGATATTAGTGACCATAAACTCGATCATTGTTTGACCACGTCAAGATGCAAATATAAAAAAAAACGCTTGCAGAACTACCCGTACGCAGACGTCAATAAAATGAACAAAATGCTCGCGGATTTCACCCTTCACTCTCAGAAAAACTTTGAGGGAATATCTACTAAACAAAACTGGTACTTCTTCCGAAACAAGCTAAAAGAAATAAAAAAAGGCCTGCATTTTCACACTGACCGTTAAAACACAAAGCAATGATCCTTGGTTTAGACGGGGTGTTAGGCTCTGCCTAAATAAGAAAAAAAGCATGTAGGAAGGCTTTGCGAACCAATGAAGATGCTGATACGCTACAGCACAAACAGCTCGCTAAACTGGCAAAGACAGTGGTTGTTGAAGCCAAGGATAGATACTTCAACTCAACTTTACCTACTCTACTAAAACTAATCCAAAGAAGTTTTGGCGCACGGTAAACCCTAAGCAAACTAACTCATTCCCCGCATTAAACTTTTTTGATGGCAGTTTACTTTCACTCAGTGAGTGCACTGAGACCTTAAATAACTACTTTAGTGAAGTATTTAATGAAGAACTACCATTACATGATTCATTAAACCTTGCTGAAATCGCAAGAAATCATCCATTTTCTGAAAAAGCTATAACACAAAATGGTGTAGCCTGCGCTATCAATCCCCTTTACCCTAGCACCAGTCCTGGACCCGATGGTATCACCACCTAACTACTGAAACCTATGATCGATAAATCATCTTTCCTTTTAGCTCTAATTTTCCAGCAATCACTTTACTCAGGGTGTATCCCAGACGACTGAAGAATAGCGGAAGTAACTTCAATTTTCAAATCAGGTGATAGCTCTAGTCCTTGTCTATTCTAGTCAGACAAATATCTATTACATCAGTTTGTTGTAAGATATTCAAACACACTGTATTCCCAAATAATGACCTACTTGAACAAAAATAATCTTCTCCTGAAAACGCAGCACGGTTTCAGGCGCAATGAATCTTGTCAGACACAACTATTTGAACTAATAACTGATCTCACACTTTTTTGTATTCCTTTTCTTACAACGATGCCATTTTTATAGATATGTCTAAAGTTTTGACCGCGTGCCCAATAAGGA